>NW_026590663.1:5486649-5757551 GCF_907164565.1 Psammomys obesus | reverse complement strand
ACACACACACACACACACACACACACACACACACACACACACACACAGGCTTGCATGAACATACACACATACAAGCACACACAAAAACTCAGGTTAATATATATATATATATATATATATATATATATATATATATACATATATCTTACATGTTACACATACATGAACACACAAAAAACTACTTATGTAAAAACTGATGAATTGAAGCATCATTTGAAGTCAATTAAGTAGAATTTCATTCTGTTTATTTGTCTCCTGTTCTCTTAAAAAAATCAAGGGCAGGCTGTTTGACCCCCCCTTCCCCCCCCCCGGGGAGGAGCAGTCTGTTAGGCCACAGAGGAGGACTTTGCAGCCAGCCCTGAAGATACCTGACAAAACAGGGTCAGATGAAAGGGGAGGAGGTCCTCCCCTATCAGTGGACTTGGAAAGGGGCAGGGAGGAGACCAGGGAGGGAGTGTGGGGTTGGGGAGGGAATGAGGGAGCGGGATACAGCTGGGACACAGAGTTAACAAAATGTAACTAAAAAGAAAAAAATAAAAAAAAAATAAAAAAAAGCTTCAAAAAAAAATCTCTTACACATCTTATATACAGGCATATTCTCTCACGATAATCCCTTAAGACTCTCCTCTTTATTTTTCCGTATTTGTAGCCACATCTCTAGTCAAAGCCAATAAGATTGCTTCTCAACATTACTGCAATGTTTTTCTAACAGATTTCAGCATATTTCTGTTCCTTCATTTTATTTATTACTCAAACAGATATACCTTTTTTGAAGAACTGTTATAAATAGGCTTCAAATGATGCCTAGGTTAAAGTAGAAGTTATAATGATTTACACAATTCACAATCTCATGTTATTCAGCCATTGAGGTCTACCCTTCACTCTCTTCCATTTCTGCGCTGACTCTGCTCCCGTCACAGTTTGTTCATGTGTCAGGACTTCTCACACACAAGAGCAGCATCTTACACAGTTTGTATCCTACCAAAGATAGACTGACTCTTCACCAAGAAACTCATGTATTTATAAAAGGTCAAAACATGGCACTCATAAATGACATGCTTACTATGAGTGTAGAAAATACTATCAACAGATCATTGAAAAATATTAAAACAGGATGTATTACAATAAAGTGTCACTGAATAATGGTGATAAACTGATTTAATTTTGTCATTATAGTTTTACTTTTGAGAACTCATGGAGTTTTCCATTTGTAATTTATTTTTATGGTGAACTATAATTTGCTCATGAAAATAAAGTTTATATATTTCTTCATACAGATAATTTTTAAGTGGTAGAAGCATTTGTAATATATATGATAATAACATATTAATCTGTATACTTTTAAGGAAAGAAAACATAATATTTTTGTCTGGTCCATTCAACACATAAAAAATGAAACAATATAATATGTTGATATTTTATCAACTGATAATTGATTTAAAAAAGAGAAATGACATCAGAAAACTGGGGGTCCACAAAGAAGAGAAATGGGCAAAAGTAGCATGCATCCTGAATGGTAAAAAGCAGCTTTTCAGTCAGAAAGAAAGAAAAACTGACATTGAAGGATACATATCATTTTACGTATATGAAAGATTGTATCATCATTTTGTACAAGTTTTTTGGAAAAGGTCAGTGTCTGAGAATGAGAGATATTATACATATGTGTGTTGAAATAAATAGGACTGAGGATCAAAACTGCTATTGTAGTTGTCCACATGTCATATTCAAAGGCTAGGGACTTAGGTTCTAAACCACAGTGTTCCAGTTTGAGGAAGACTGAAATGCCCAGAAAAATATTTTCAAAATGACTAAGTAGTTAAAACGGGAAAAGAAGCCAATAAAAAGCAGATGAGGAACCATGTTGTTAGAGATTTGTGTGAACAGAACCAGCTCTTTCTATTCCCCTGACTTCCACTTCTTTTATAATGTATAATGTATAATGTATATTATATACATATTATACATAGGCACATATAATGTAATACATAAATAATGCATAATATTACTATATGTGATATATGCCTATATACCCAGAACATACCTGTTCAATACTTCAATAATGTTGATGAATATTTTAAACGTTAGGAATTCATAATGTTCTTTTTGGTGCCAGTGGGGAAAAAAGACTTTGTTGACCTAACGTCTAGTCTGATAGCTAAAGCAAGGATATTTTATAAAATATGTAAGATGAAAACATTTTACAGTCTCAGTCCACAAATGCAATGAGATCAAATAAATGTATCGAAGGTCTGAAATTCAGTGTTTCAATCTGTATAGTGAAGGCACCTCTGCTTGAAAGATGTAATTGACCTTCAAGAGAGAATACATCACAAATATTGGTATTAGTCATCGAAACATTTAATATTTGTTGAATAAATTAATAATGGGAGTAATAACTTGAAAATATGTGTGATAAAAGGTAAAAAATATAAGAACTCTGAAAAAAGATTTCTATCCAGAAGGAACTCCTTTGGCAAACTTTCTCTGTTCTTTCTTTATTTTTGTTTACATTTCTAGTTTTTGGTCTTTCAAACTCTCAACTTTTGCTCTTACAATTTAAGTTTATTCATAATAATAAACTAAGCAGCCACATAATGTGCAACAATTTTTTCAGAACCTTGTTAGTTATCAATTCATACTTTTATAAGTTACTGAGTTGTCTTATTATTTTAAAACATTGATTTTTATTACCTTACGTCAAAACTCATTTAATTAGAAAATTAAATTTTCGTCAAGAGATTTTGCATGTATCATGTGGAAGTTTACAGGCTATTACCAAGTGCCCCATAAATCACTGAGCAACATGCCCTCCATAGCATTAGTTTGTATCAAGGAAAATCAACGTCACAGTCCTAACTGTGCTTTTCAAAACTAAGTCACAAAAGTAATTTTCTGTGACTTGCCTCAGTATGCTTTTATATAAATACATCATACATTAGCTATTTTTGTTTATTTTTGCCATTGTTTATGTTTTCGCTGAATTTTCAGATAAAGTTTATATTGAAACCTAGAATGATGTCTTAATGGATATTCATTAATTCATGCAATTAATATTTTCTAAAAGACTTCAGTGTATAATAGGAATGTGTGAAGATGTTGAACAGTTAGTAAATTATAGGATGGCAGATTGTCCACCGTTCAAAATAAGAAAATCAACGCTTAGGTTAAACACAGTAATCAAATAAACACATGGTGGATGATTTCTGATTACAAAATGTAGATAAAAGTCCTCAGAGATGCTAAGGTGGTAGAGTAGGCCCCAGGTTGTTATCGTGAGATGTGAGGAGATAAGGAACTAGGCTTCAGAATGCTGGTTATTACACACAGGAAGTGTCTGTTGACATGATGCTCAGATGCACAGCATTTTCAAGGGGGCCCCTCATTGTCAGCACACAGCTCAATGGGATTTTTGAAACTAAAGTCGATGTGGTGCGTTACCACATGTGAATCAATCGTAGGAAAGGAACCTGTGAAGATCTGCCTTTGAGTTCCACTGGATGAAGGGATTTCTGCTTTGCCATACTCAAAACGGTATGATGACAGCGTGAAGATCTATGAGGAAGCACAATGTCGCTGTTTATTTGTCTACATTGTATGGTTATTATGCACAGAGAAACAGGTTCCGTTAGGTCGTGAGGCTATGCAGTTGCCTTGGAGACACATTCTCCCTGCAGCATATGTAAGATCTGTTTGTTTCCATTGTTCTCTTGCACACATTAACATGATCAAAAGGCACTTTCTTCCTCACGTGTGTAGCATCTTCAGTGACAGGAAATCTGACACAAGGTCACTACTTACATAATCAAAATTAATTTCCTCATCTTAAAAAATCATGAGTTTTGAATCCTTAAAGTTACAAATAGGAATTTATATATGGTTGCTGAGATAATTAAATGCAATGTTTTAATAAATCATATGTTTCATATATCAATAAGTCACCTTATATCAATCGAAACTCTTTCTAAGGCCAAATACTAACAAACACTTATTTTTATTTTTTCACTTATTTATTCTTTTCTCATCTATTATCCAGACTGTAGTTTTCCTTCCCTTTCTGCTCCCCTACCCCACTTCTTGGACATTTCCCCCCTATTTCTCAGGGATCCACCCCCTTCACGACCTTTCAGAAAAAAGCAGGCCTTCTAGAGACAGCAATGAACTATGGCATAAGGAGCTACAATAATTTTTCTCACTCTGCAGGCTGCCCTTTTGTCTTATTGACAGTGTCTTTTGCCTTGCAGAAGCTTTTCAGTTTCATTAAGTTCCATTAATTAAGTGGTGATCATAGAGCCTGAGCTGTTGGTGGTCAGTTCTGGAGTTTATCTTCTGTGCCAATGTGTTTAAGGCTCTTCCCTACTTTCTCTTCTGTTAGAGTTAGTGTATCTGGTTTTATGTTGAGGTCTTTTATCCACTTGGACTTGAGTTATATGCAAGGTACTATATACGTATCAATTTTCATTCTTCTACATGCTGACATCCAGTTAGGCCAGTACCATTTGTTGAAGATGCTTTCTGGAGCCCACTCTTGACAATGCCTGGAGAACCAAAAACAAGAGACTGGATAGCCCAGAGACCGAGGATAGAACCGAACTTGACTGGCAAATAGAAAAAAAAAAAAAAGTCAATGAAATAATACCTATGATATTCTGCTATCGTAGTAGCCTAGCATAGTCATCATCAGAAGAGAGACTTCATTGAGCTATTATTGGAAACAGATGCAGGGACCCACAGTCAAAGATCAGGCAGATCTCAGAGAGGGGTAAAGGGATTGTGGAGGGGTAAAGGGATTGTGGGAACCAAAGGCGTCAAGGACACCACAAGAAAATCCGCAGACACAGCTCACTGATGCTGAGCCAACGATGGGAGAGCCTGCATGTATCTAGCGTCGGCCTTCTCTATATAGATTATGATTGTCTATCTTGGTGGTTTTGTGGAACTCGTAGCAGGAGTGGGGACTGTTTCAATGATTTTGCCTGCTTTGGGAACCCTTCTCCTCCTACTGTGTTGTCTCTTACAGCCTTGATATGAGGGGGTGCCTACTCTTATTACAACTTAATATGCCACGGCTGGTTGATAATCCTGTGAGGCCTGCCATTTTCCAAAGAAAAGGGAGAAAGAGATGATACGAGGAGGTAAGGGGCAGAGGTAAGATGGGAAACTGTGTCCAGATTAATAGGAGAGAACAAATGAGGAAGGAAGGGGAGAAAGAGATGGAGAAGAAGAGGAAGGAGAAGAAGAATAGGAGAAGGTGAAGGAGGAGGAGGAGGGGAAGGAGAAAAAGAAGAAGACCTAAAAATAAAAACAAGTTACAAGAGCAGCCACATACTACCATATCATCAAGGATGGACAAGACTACACAGTAGAAAGAAAAAATGGTCCCACATGAAGGAAAACAGCATCAGAGGTATCCCTGCTCTCACTGTTAGGAATCCCACACGAACATTAAGCTCTTCAGCCATAACATAGATGCAGAGGTTCGAGGTCAGAACCCTACATGCTCCCTAAATTCTGGGAGCTTCCCGAACTCCAGGTCAGTTGATTCTCTGGCTCTTTTTGTCATGCTGTCCCTCACCCCTCTTCAATACTTTCTCTCCTTGCTCTGCAGGACTCCCAAACTCTGCCTAAAGTTTCCGCTGCGGAACTCCAAATCTGTTCGCATCAGTTGTTGCATGAATCCTCTTCTGTCTTCTTTGATGGTGATTTTATTATCTCAAATTATCTTCTATTTTTTCTGTAAAATAATTAATATAAATAAAATATTTATTTTCATAAGTATAGTAAAATGTGTAGTGTTTATGTATATTTAACTTTTTATATTTTTTAATTTTTTTTTATTAATTATACTTTATTCATTTTGTATCCCCCATAAGCCCCTCCCTCCTTCCCTCCCGATCCCACCCTCCCTCCCCTTTCTGAATGCATGCCACTTCCCAAGTCCACTGATAGGGGAGGTTCTCCTCTCCTTTCTGATCTTAGTCTATCAGTTCTCATCAAAAGTGGCTGCAATGTCTTCTACTGTGGCCTGGTAAGGCTGCTCCCCCCTCAGCGGGAGGTGATCAAAGAGCAGGACAATCAGATATGTCAGAGACAGTCCCTCTTCCCATTACTATGTAACCTACTTGGACACTGAACTGCCATGGGCTACATCTGTGCAGGGGTTCTAGGTTATCTCCATGAATAGTCCTTGGTTGGAGTATGAGTCTCTGGGAAGTTCCCTGTTTTCAAATTTTCTTGTTCTGTTGCTCTCCTTGTGGAGACCCTGTCCTCTCCAGCTGTTACTATTTCCCACTTCTTACATAAAATTCCATTCACTCTGCCCAACTGTTGGCCATCAGGCTCAGCATCTGCTTTTTTATATATTTTAATGTCTATTAAATTATTTAATATTTAAATAAAACTGATTATAAAGAAACGGGAGCGTGATTGTTTTCATTCTGATTTTTAATGTTTAACTTTGGGAGGAACCAATCTCATGAAGGAAATGCCTATTCTTTAACAGCTTCTCTGGGAAACGCATTCATGTTGAATCTATTTGACAGGTTGAATGTACATACACACATGTAGAAGTCTTACTCAAGATTTTTCACAGATTTGCCAAAAACCTAGACATTCAACAAGAGCAAAATGAGTATGTGCTGTTGCCTATTCTGATACTTTTTTTTTTATTATACTTTGATTTTTCAATTTAACATATTGGATTATTTTCAGGGCTTTCATTACAATTCTTCCTAAGGAATATTGGTATACAACCATATCTGCTATTATTTATCTATGTCCTGTTGCAAAATTTCAGTTGCCCATGAGTGAAATATATCACATTTAGTTTATTCAGGAGGTATCATACAATCCTTGAAAGAATTCCGACTTTTACATCTGTCCTACTTTCTCTACCAGTGTTCTCTCTTTCCATTAAATTAGGTTTACCAAGCTGTGTGAATGTGGCTAGGGACATTTCGAAAGGAGTATAAAGAGACAAAACCTTGGACATTTGTAACAGTCTGTAGTACAAAGGTTGGTGTCCATAAATTCAGCAGGCTTGCTTATTACACACTCTGAATTTCTATTACAGTTCTGTAAATATTAATTAGAAAACTAAAAGCATATTTTCAAAAATAATAGCATTCTTCTGCAAAGTTATGTGGAAGTGATATCTAAATGTTTATTTGGAGTAGATGTTATCTGATTTTGTTCAGTATTTACTAAAGTTTCTACCTTATATGTGGTTTTGTGAACATAATTTCAATAAAATGGTTTGAAGATGTGCAATAGACTGTGAATTTCAAAAGAAATAAGCTTCTAAACTAGTCTTTAAAATGTAGCACTTTCCCACTTCTCTTATGAAAGAAGTGGGAAATAGTAAGATATGGACAGGACAGGAGTTCCACAAGGAGAGCAACAGAACCAAAAAGTTTGAGCACAGGGGTCTTTCCTGAGACTCATACTCCAACCAAGTACCATGCGTGGAGATAACCTAGAACCCCTGCACAGAGGTAGCCCATGGCAGCTCAGTATCCAAGTGGGTTCCATAGCAATGGGAACAGGAACTGCTTCTGACATGAAGTGATTGGCCTGCTCTTTGATCACCTCCCTGTCAGGGGGTGCAGCCTTATCAGGACACAGAGGAAGACAATGCAGCCACTCCTGATGAGACCTAACAGACTAAGATCAGAAGGAAGAAAAAGAAACCCTCCCCTACCAGTGGACTTGAGGAGGGGAATGCATGGAGAAGGGGAAGGAAGGGAAGGTTTGGGAGGGAAAGGGGGAGAGAACTAGAGGGGGGATACAAAGTAAATAAAGTGTAATTTAAAATAAAATAAAATAAATTTAACATTTATGTTAGAATTAATAAAAAAAAAAGCTACATTGATTCAGTGTGGGTGTCTGATGCTGCCTTGAACGATCCAGAAACATGAAGAGCTAGATTACATAGATGGGACAAAGGAGGAAATACACAAATTTTAGTGAAAGAGAAGATTCTCCTCCTCCCCCCAAAAATGTAGCATTTTTGTTTATTCACAAATAAGTTACTTCTAATAATTCAATTAGCAATTAAATATTGTTAGGAAATATAACAAACTACATAATAGAAATTCTTAAAACACACTTCCTTCAGCATTTAAGTGTATCTATTATTTACAAATATTTTCCTTATTTTTGTTCCTCATACTCCTTTCCCCACATTACTTATGGGTCTTCTTAGTCACAAAACTGAATTTAGAAGGCATCATTTTTAATGAACTAAGTACAGAATCTTCTAAATTAAATAATCATAATTATTTGAAAAAACTCTTAGATGGAAGCAATGTAAAATGAGCCAGTGGATTAGAGAGAGGGGAAACAGCAGTATATGAGAGGTTTGGAAGGAAGAAAGGGATGGGTAAAAATGTTATAATTATATTAAAATCTCAAGAATAAAACAGTGGGAGCTGGCAAATATAAATTCTGAGTAGAAGTTAAACCTATTTTCAATGGCACCATGAAATTATATCCAATTAAGTGTCTTTGACAGTGTTTTTATCATTATAGCAACCCTTCAATTATTTCAAAGCAATAATTTATAGCACAAGACACTTTTTGAAGTCTAAGGGAAAATAATATTTGTTTGCATAAAGATATTCCCAAGAGACTAATTTCTCAAGAGAGAATCACAGCCACAGAAGGCAGCCATGCTTGACCAGCTGTTTTATGCCATGGAGCAAGAAAAGTTCCCAAAATAGCAAATGTGTGTTTGGAGCAAGATTCTAGTGTTGTAGCCCTCATTTGGTTGTGAGGTAGGAACATATGGAAGGAAGAATAAATGGAATGGAATTTTACTTTAATGAATATAATGAATATGTTTATATAAGCCAAAGTACTTTCAATGTCACAGTATGACTAATCCTGAAGGAGGACTTGTTTGTGTCTACAAATGACATTGCTGGAATTCTTCAAGGCCATTTGGTTATGTAAAAGCATTATGCCTTAGAGGGGAAAATCATACTTTGTAGAAAAATAGAGTGCACCAAAATTGTATTTTTGTTTGAAATAGATTTTAGTTTTTATTATAATAGTTTTATTTGAAATAGATTTTAATTTTTATTATAAACTTAGGACATCACTTAAGATTTACCAAAAAAAAAAAAAAAAAAGGTAACATTTTCTAGTATACAAGGAACATGAAGTATAAGCGGTCATAACTTTCCCATTTCCAGTCTGATTGGCATTCCTTCTGGTTATTTTTATACACATATGTACTTTCTTTAATAAGAACATCATGGTTAATTATATTATCTAGTAAGATAAATATAAAATGAATGCAACCGTGAGTTATTTGAGCAGAACAACGGCAGTAACCCAAGCTGAAAAAAAAAAACAACTTATATATAAGTACAGTCATCATTAATATAAAAAAATCAAAGTCCTTTATGTACATATATATATATACATATGTGTACATATGTATATATATAAGTATAGAAGATGCTATTTTATCAACTTTCTAAACTGTTATATTATTCAATTAACCTTTTAAATAACTGTTTACATGCCCAGATATTTGTGGAACTCTCACTCCTCAGCAAGGAGGCGTCTTTTTTTGCATTAAAAGTTATTAAGTGCAGAAGAAAAGTGGCCTCGAAGCATCCATCCCCAAATGGGACATTTGCAATCCACTCTATCTCCTGCCTGGTCTCAGAAATCTTGGAAGATCAGGAAGATCATAGCAACCTGAGGAATTGGGCTGCTGTGAAATAGTTTACTCTGTATATGACAGGATGTTGTGCCTATGAATGATTAACAACTGTGGTTGCCTGTAAGGTCACACAAAATAAAATCTGTCAGCGTAACCAGCACAGGTGTTTGAGAGGTTTCAGAAGGCCTCGCATCAGCTTAGACAGTTGGAAGCTGCTTGGGTAGGTAGCTTCATTTGTCACCAGGAACATGGGCGCTGCAGATTTCCTGTGTGCCAGTGGCCAGCCCTATATGCTTGTGCATATGGAAAATACCAATTAGATGTAGAGAGTTATGTGCATCTAAAGAAAACAAAACAGAAGACACGGCTTTAAAGGTAAAGTTTGAGGTATCACAGAGGAGTTAAAGGGTGGATTAAAGCAGTTAAAGGGGTAGGTGTGATTAAAATGCATTGTGTATATAACTCCCAAAGAATAAAAGTAGATAGGCATATTGTATTATATCTGAATTGACATAATTGAATTAATTACCTTCAAGAGTTAGAATATATTTCAGACAAAGATGAAGGAATCTTAAGACAAGTTATTTTCACGAACGTTGTTTAAAGACTATGGAAATAGTCCTGGAAGCCTTAAGGCCGCTCTAGTCAATGAAACAGGAAGGCTAATTGCATATGCTCACCTCTGCATCCTCTCCTCCAAATCCACACCCCGAGTATCACCCCCAGCTCTGCAGCAGACCTCCTGCTCTGGCTTCCCCTGTCTCACTCTCCCAATCTGCACTGGATTGTAGCAGATCTCCTCCAACCTTTCTCTCTACTCATCCTAGGCCCCAACTCCAGCTGACATTTCCTTAGAAACAGCCAGCAAAGCCTGCTAGACAAGCAAGGAAGCCAGGAAACAAACAAACAAACAAACAAATAAATAAAGGTAGCAAGCTTCAGATCTTCACTCTACCACCCCTTGTCGAAATTTAGGTTCCCAGTCTCATTCCTAGATCTGTAGCAGAACTCCTATTGTGGCCTTTCCTCATTATCACCGTTCTTGAGGGACTAAGCATATCCTGGTGGGACACCTTAATTTCCTGTCTTCCGTGGGAAGCCTCTCACTCCTCCCTCGCCCACCCTTATTTCTAGAGTCAGCTCCCACAACCAAGAAACCCTTTATCTGGAACCACAGTAGCCACACCTGGCAGAATCCCAAAGAAATTCCATGTGACCCACAGCTACCACACCCTCTTGAAACCAGGGAAAGCAATAAATCAAGGAACAAAACACCCACCCAACAAAGACAAGATCACACGTCAGCACATAAAATTACAATCATCCCAATTACAGGTGCATAGAAGCCAGCGTAACATTAAAATCAATAAGAGCCAGGACAATATGTATCTACTAGATTTTAGCAACTCTACTACATTAGGCCCTGAGGGTTTTAACAAAGTTGAAGCATAAGTCACGGAGCTTGAAATTCACTTTATTATATGATAGAGGTCCTAAAAAAGAAATGAATAAATCTCTTAAAAATCTATAAAAACAAGACAGAACAAACAGCAAACAAAACAGCACACAAACCAGTGGAAGAGAAAGAGGAAAACCATTCAAGACCTGAAAGTGAAAAATAAAATAAATAAAAAGCCCAAACGGTTGTAATTCTGGAAATAAAACGTTTAGAAACTTTAATCAGAACCTCAGAATTAAGTTTCCACAACAAAATACAAGAGATAGTAACATTTTAGGAATTGAATTCACAATAGACTTAATGGCATCTCAGTCAGAGAGAATGTTAAAACTAAAAATACCATGACACAAAACAGCTAGGAAATCTGGGACACTGTAAAAAGACCAGATCTAAGAATAATAGGAATAGAAGAAGGAGAGTAAACCCAGGTCAAATGCCCAGAAAATATTTTCAACAAAATCGTAGAAGAAAATTGTCCTAATCTAAAACTGGAGATGCCTAACATGGTACAAAAAGCATACAAAAAACCTTAAATTGACAGCACCAGAAAAGAAAGTCCCTTCAGCACATAATAATCGAAACAATAAATGTACAGAACATGTAGTGTGAAATTTATTTGGTTGGAGTTCAAGGAACTGAGCTGGAAATATATTTGCTATCAGTTGCACCAAATAATTTTTTGAATCAACAGAGCACCAACTCCCTGCCACAGCAGTCTCAGAAAGTGAGGAGCTTATTATAAAATCTCAGTCTAACATGGTGAAAGGCAACAGTGTATTTTAGTTATTAATATCATCATTTTGAAATGCCAGTGCCAAAGATTCAAGCCGTGCCATTCACAGGGAATCAGATAGCAGCCACAGAGCAATCAACCAAGGCAAACACAGTAGTTCTCTAGAATTTTAACAAATAGTTGAAAACATAATGGTTAGAATAAAGATGGTGATAGAATAACAATAGCATGTTGAATTTCTTTGATTTTTTAAAAAAATTCAGATGCAGCGTCATCACATGCAAACGACAAAAATATTATAAATATAATAGAACTGCCATTCTCCATCCAGCGGGAGCCTGGAATGGTCCTGGGATGCGGTTGTCTCCCGATGTCCCCCTGCCCTGCTGCTGTCAGCACTGGGGCTGCTGGCTTCTGCCTGGCAGAATCCCTTACTAGAAGCCCAGGCTTCTGGACGGAACTATATCAAAGCTCCTGGATCTCAGGAGCACTTAAGGGGGAGACCCCTGCACTCTAGGCCAGGGTGTGGAGAGGATTTTCCATGGAGCGTTATGATGTAGCTCTTTTAGAGTGAGATCATTGGTGGCAATAGCCTATGATGATACTAGAATTTTACAGGTCTTGGCAGAGCTTCTGAGCATAGGGTGTATATCTCCAGGAACTGATAACTAGCTAAACCAGTTTTCTTATTAGGAACGGCTCTTGCCTGTAATCTTCCTTGAGGGCTAAGTGACACTCCTCACAAGATCTGGGGTCACCTAGTCCAGGGGTGAGGGAGGACCTTTAGAACCTTGTTGAGAAAAGGGAGCCTACCATCATAGACTGAGCACAAACAAATGCCTATCCAGAGGCCTCAGACTTCCGCCTAATCCAGCAAAGCCCCACATATGACCAGAAAAACAAATTGGTGAACAGGAAATACAGACAAAAACAAGGTTTGGAAACCTGCCAGGCACTTTACATTAGCTACAACTTTACTGTGTTCCAGAACCAAGTTTGCCACCGGTCATTGGTTAGGTGGAATGAGCCCTACTTAACTTACATAAGGCAAAGCACATTAATTGGGCTTCGTATTAAACTGGCTCTTCAGGTATCACAAAACTAGAAAATAAATAAGGAAAACATTTATGTGTGTAGATCAATACTTTCTATAAAAACAGAGGACACAAAATTATGGCATTTTTGACAGAGTTGAAAAGCAAGCTGAGAACAATGGAGTGGATTATTTATTACACCTGCTCCTAAAGCTAGTTTATTCAGTGTGTCAAGATCATGTTTTTGGAGATGGCCAATATTCTTATTCTTAAGCCAATATTCACATGGCTTATGAATTATGGGGTGCTAGAATTTGAAGGTAGCCATTAAAAAACAAAAGTATTCCATGAAAAGAAAGTGTGTCGTCATGATATGAAAAGTGATCAGAAATGAGAATGCATAGCTTGCTGACAGTTCCCCATCAATGGAGGTGGGGCTGTCTCTGACTCTGATGCCTGCCTTTGGGTCCCAGTCCCCTAACATTGCTGCCCTGTCTGGCCTCAGAGAGAGGATGTCTCTCTAGTCCTGTGGTGATGTCATATGCCAGGGTGTGTTGGTACCCACAGAGGACTTCCTTTCCTCTTATCTGAGGAGGAGAAGGAAAAAAAGGTATGTGGGCTATGAAGGGAAGACTGGGAGGAGAGAGCGGGGCTGGGGGGAGGGACTATGATCAGGATGTGAGGTGAGTAAATAAATTAATGGAGAAAAAAGAAAACACAAAAAATGAATCAGAAGTTAATTTAAATAAAACAGTGGATTTTATTTAATCCCTTCTGTGGATTAACTTCAGCCAAAAATGTAGAAATCAGATAGGACAAAAAAGTACAAGTGATGGGCTAAATTTAATAAGCCAAGAACAAAAAGACAGAACAAATATGTATTAAATACCAAGCCCTATGGGTTACTAACATGAATGTAAATTAGCCTAGACACTGTCTTTCTACTTGGTAGCATGCAGAGTACCTTCCCGCTTCATAAATAGTAGTCCATTGGAGTGAAAGATCTGGGTAGATACCAGTTCAACATGTCTGTGTTCAATGAGCTGAGCTATCATCAACAGTAGGGCCCTAAAGTCAGTTTGTACAGAGTACCCAGTAGTACAGAGTAGCCAAAAGCTGGGAGGTTTGTTTTTGGTTTTGTTTGCTTTTGTTTTGTTTGTTTGTTTTGTCTTTTTGAGCTCCTGTGGGGCCCCTGTGGCCAACTGGTTGATTTAAATGTAAGCTATCCCTGTACAAGAAAGTTCATTTGATGATGAAAGATGATCATTGGGAGCTACAGCTTTTCTGTTATTCAGTGATTTCATTTCTATCTCCTTCATTTATGTAAATTTTAGAAAGCTTCTACTGTATTAGATTTCTATAAAACCCTTCAAAAGACCTTAGTTTTTTAGCTCTCTCTCCAGATAATCTTTTCCATATCAACTTCTTTCCTACCCTCCCCTTTGATCCTCACATCCAGACCCTACACACACACTTAGTTTGTCTCTGAGTATCATATTGACCCTTCTTCGAGAGTTCCATCCTTTTCCTCTAGTCCCTTATTCCTTACATAGTATTTGTGGTTATACAGATTGTAGTTTTCTTATCAAAGACTTAACTACATATAAACTAATGCATACTATATTTGTCTTTCTGGGTCTGGGTTACCTACTTTAAGGTGTTGTGTTTTGTTTTGTTTTTTCTATCTCCAACCATTTATATCTGACCTTCACGATCACTTCTACATTGCTGGTGGGACTGAAACCTTTTATAGCTACAATAAAAACATTGTGGTGATCCCTCAGGATGCTGGGAATTACCTCAAGGTCCAGCTGTAGAACTCTTGAGCATATACGTGAAAAGTGCTTTATCCTACTACAGAAAAACTTGTTCAACCCTGTTCATTCAGCTCTGTTCACAATAGCCAGAAATTAAAAACAACCTTGATGTCTAGCAACTGATAACCAGATAAAATAAACATGATGTACACAATGGACTATTACTCAGCCATAAAAAAAAAAAAGATTTTTCTTAGAATTGACAGTCATGATAGTGAAAAATCAGGAGGTCTCAATAGTTCAAAAAAATAAAAAAAATAAAACAACTGTAGGCAATAAGGAATGATGAGAGTAAGAAAAATAGTCATCCTCAGAGAAGAGTGTACCAATCAGCTAGACAATACCAAAGTGTCAGCCCTGAGAACATACATATAAGTTATAAGTAACACTGTTTAGACTGGGCAGGTTATATTTAGGAATATATATATGTATATATATATATGAACCTAAATGACTATAATTAAAATTAACAAAAATAGGCCATGAATTTGAAAGAAAGCAAAGAGGGGGCTACAGGAGGAAGGAAGGAGGAAGGGAAAAGGAGAAATAGTGTAACTACACATAATCTATAAAATAAATGTATCTAACCAAATATCATTGGCATATACCTCAAAAAAAATCTGCATCAAAAGTCCAGAAGATCATTTTAATATAGCTTCAAAATAACTCATAAATTGTATTAAAATATAACAGAAGCAGATTAAGTCAGGTATATTTGAAGAATAATTATGTTGTAGGAATCACTTAATTTTAAGGGAAATAAAAGATATGTGCTTTTGGCTTAAGCACAATCACATTTCTCAAAGTACTGGGAACTTATAAATAGACCCCTATTTATATGCTTAATTTATTTTTGACAGTCACAAAGAAACTCAGTGACCTTAAAAATAAACCAATCCCAACAAATACACTTCAACCTAAGCTCTACAATTGCATTTAATTATAAAATGTGAAATTATTAATTACTTAATCATCCCCCCCCAAAAAAATACAGCTTTGGGATCTAGTTCTATGCAAAGTTCTTAGAAGTGGTATGAAAACAAACTTTTCTAAAATATTTCATATAGGACTTCATATAATGTTTTTATCCTGTACTACAATCTTAATATGGGGGGGGGGGATTCAAGTACTTAAATTGAAGAAAATATTGCTAACAAAAGATATAAAAGATAACTGGTACATAGAATTTATATACATAAAACAATTTTGAAATTTAAATAAATGAAATTGCCAACTAGAAAATTCACAAAACATATGAACAGATGTTTCACCAAAGACTGTATATAATAGGGAATAATCACATATATTATCCAATAGGAAAGTGTTAATTAAAACTATAATGATATGTTGTTTGTTTGTTGTGAGAAATTTTATTTACATGGCATTAATAAAAGCAATGATGTGAAGAAATAAATCACTACTCTGAAAAATACAAAATAGCAAATCCTTTTCTAGAAACATACAGTTTCTTGAAAGTTTCAGAAAGTGTCTCCAAATAACTGTATAAATTTAATCCAAGATTTTTGTGCTTGAGAAAAATGTATTCTACAAAATTCATTTCCCCCAGTCCCCCAGGTTAGTCACAGATTTGCAGACAAATATTACAGAGATAAACCTTAGGTCATTCCTCAAGTCCTTGTGCTCATAACAAACTCATGAGCTAGACCTTCGTTGTTTTCGTTGTTAGTCTCAGCATTATCTTCCAAGATCCCACAACAAGAGCTTACTAATCTCTGAGTAATCATCAGCATTTCCAAATCAAAGTTTTAAAATCCTCCAAGAAAATAGTCCAAAACATGAAAAGCTGCATGGTCATCTTCACCATAGCGTACTAACCAACACAATTAGTGTCCACCAATTTGATAAAGCTCCGAGGCTACCTTCCTAGAGACAGCCTTAGACCCCAAAGGCTGAAAGTCCAGTCCTGTAAAGTTGTCCCCCAATTCAAACTCCAAACACATTTTAGGTTGTGCTTCTGATTGATTAAATCAGAGGAACCCTTACTCAGGTTCCTTTAATTTTATAGAACATATCAAGTAAATCAGCGACCTAATCTTGAGCATATTTGCTCATTTGTTGTAAAGAATGTTATAACTCATATAGGTGAGAATTAAGATGGAAAACTGTGTTGATTAATGTGAGGAGAAATGGTAAGAACTTTCCATGCTTTCTCAGATGCATCACTTCAGGAACCTCCACATGTGAAGCTACCCTGAAGCCCCCTGAGCCCAATGTTTTGAGTGTTCAACGAGAATGACCTTGGTGTTCAACTTCCCTGGAGTATGACTAAGTATTGCTGGAAGTTACAGCCTATTTTTAAAGTAAACTCAGAGAGAAGAGTTCTGATGAAAACCATGGCTAAGTGCACTGCCTTGAATACCATTGAAATCAATATTTATGCAAAATCATAAACACCTAACCAGAATGGGAATGATCCTTCATTATCACATATTATATGGGCCAAAGGATATTGGAAAATGTTGTTGTTTAAAGAAAAATTTCCAACTCAGAGTTCAGTGAAAATATTAGGGAATTAAATGGAAGTAAACACATTTTCAGATAGTGGAGTAACAACAGTAACCTGAAAGTATTAAAATGGAACAAATTCCCAGCTTACCAATTACCAAGAATAATGTCTTTCCTTTGTCACCAGAGTGGAAAGTCTCATATTTTA
This sequence comes from Psammomys obesus, assembly GCF_907164565.1. Lineage (NCBI taxonomy): Eukaryota > Metazoa > Chordata > Mammalia > Rodentia > Muridae > Psammomys > Psammomys obesus. Next base: position 5,740,164 of record NW_026590663.1, on the reverse strand, counting down.
TGGGACATTGTCTGTGGCACTTAGGAGGCCCTTGTCTCAGATATTAGGGCAAATAAGGCATGAACAAGGTAGCTCATGGTCCCATCTAAAAGCTTAAGAGCTAGACAGTAAAGTATAAGCTGTTTCCAAGTAAATGAACAGCCCCCTCCTAAAAATTCAAGACTGTGTGAGAACGCAGGACTGTCCAGTATTGTCTGACTTGGAGCTTAACACTAATAGACTGCAGAGATGAGGCTACATTGCTTAGCAGTTAAGATTTTCATCATCTAAAATTCATGATTTACCGTGGTGGCAAACAGATTCTAGAAAAGGATGCTAAAAGAGGCCGTGCATTTTTTTTTCTAGTAAATACATATCAACTGGCATAATATGCAAAAAAAACAAATTTTAATATTTTATTTACCATAGATCAAATGTGGTAAAATACTTGGAAGTGCTACAAAAATTCACACACTGCCACTACATTCTTAAAAGCAGAGAATTGCTAATGCAAATTAAATAACACTAAAATAAAATATATCTTGCTACTGTCTGAGAAAAAAATCTATACTTTTATGACTCAACATTATTACGTATTGACTTACAGTTTCAAAGCAATAGCTATCAGAATTACCACATTTACTTTTGAAGAAATTAATAAATCAATTTCAAAACTTTATGAAAATGCAAATTGCTTAAAGAGCCAAAACATACTTTCAAAATGAAGTAGAGAGCTGACTGCTTATAACATGCAATTTCAACTCCCAGTTTAAATCCATGGTCATCAACAGTGTTGAGGGAACATCACACATGCCCATGGACCAGATTAGAACCCACAACATAAGTCTGTCCATACATTATAAAATAATTGTCATCACATGTCAAGGAAACTCAACTAAACAACTCGCTATTAAATGACAGTTGGGTCAGGGAAGAAATAAAGAAATTAAAGTCATACTAGAATTCAGTGAAAATGAAAGCACAATATACCCAAACTTATGGGACACAATGAGAACAGTGCTAAGAGGAAAGTTCATAGCACTAAGTACCTTCAAGAAGAAATTCGAAACATCTCATTCAAGCAACTTAATGGCCCACCTAAAAGCCCTAGAAAAAGAAGTAGCAGACACACCAAAGAGGAACAGACAGCTGGAAATAATCAAACTAGGGGCTGAAATCAATAAATTAGAAACAAATAAAACAATTCAAAGAATGAAACAAAAATAATTTTTTATAAAGAGTTTTTTTTCCTACACTTTACAGGGTAAATGAATATTGCTAAACCTGAAGTGAATTGCCACCATAAATTTAAAAGATGAATTATAAATTGTCTACAAATAATCACTTTTGTTACCTTGAATAGATAAAATGTGTTTCATAGGTAAGGCATAAATGGAAACCATGACTGAAAAAAGTGGTGAAATTCATTCATTTTTTTTTTCAATAAATACCATTACGAACAAGAAAAAGAGCCTTGAGACATGTATTTATCAAAAGTATGCATAGAATTACTACAATCATTTTATAAATCAATTGTAAAAAGCAAAACAAATTTAAAACTCATGAAAGACCACAAGTATTTATACAGATAACCTTAAGGTGGCAAATTAACACATAGATTGATTTGCTCATTTATTATCAGCAAAATCCAAATCCAAATTGAAGTTCATCTGAAGATCTAAAAACAGAACAGCATATGGGACTTTGGATTTATGCCTGTAGGACTGTAATGCATGGTTGGTTGAAATCTAAAATGACAGAACTAAAACCAGGTGTAAGAAATGTAGAAACCACATTTGAAAAATATTTGGAAGCTTCCTAAAATATTAAGAAAAAATTTCTTACCTTTCTGTTTTTTATGAATAATTACAGGATGTAAGTGGAATTAAATTGAATTACCGGAATTTAAATGGAATGTTTTGACAGTAATGGAACATTCATATTGTTTGATTATTGCATGTAGGAGTGCCAAGACACTTCCCTCTACTAGCTTGAAAATTCTAGTTGTCAATGATAATGTTTCTTTGAAGCCATCTCTCTAACCCACATTAGAAAGGTCTTTATACGGTAGAATCCTGTGATCAGTACTTTGCATAAATGATTAAATAAATATCACCAATGTTAAAACAGTTATAAATCATTGGATACTTAAGAGGATGCATTCTTATCACACAGTAACTGAAATCACTAAGGAACATCATGCAAATTCATATTTACAGAAAATTTTCTTTAAAAAAGCATTGAGCTTCTGAAAGTCAAGGAAATGCTAAATTCCTTTCAGAGATGGCAGAGATTAAAGCAATATGTGATTCTGAAGTATATATTATTCTGTATAAAGGACATTACTCAAGCAGTTAATGAGAAGAAACGAAGTGAACAGTGTAGATGACGGTAATGAACATCAATGAAAATGTCTTTATTAAACTGCCCCTGCTGTTACTACATAAGAAATTCCCCCTTTCGCTAGAAATTTGCATTAATGTACTTAGAAGTAATAGAAATGAAGCTGCCTGTGGTGCTGGTCGTGCTCAGTGTTGGCTGAAAACTTTGCAGGCTCTGGAATTATCTTACTCCCAACGACTGGAACCACTTAATGATGAAAGAATGGAAAAAGTCATTCCTGTGACTTGGCCAAGAAGCAACCGGTGCTGCAACCCTAATATCTGACAAAACAGACTTCAGCTAAGCCTCATCTACAACTGCGAAAGATCACACTGGTTGTGATAGCTGCTTTCCTTGCCTAGAACTGATTAATACCTGATCATATTGACTGACTTGGAAAGATTTGCCATAAAGTTGGATGGCAACTTTCCAACTGATAGCACTAGCAAAGGAAAATTAGTTTTCTCCAATGTAAACCTCACTGGGGATACAAGGCATCCTTAAGACAGACACCATGCTCCTTAGTAGACAGCCAAAACAAATGAACTCTGGTGATTTTTAAGTTGTTTGTTTGTCTTATTATCTTTTGTCTGGTCATATTTTAACTTTAAAGTCTTTTGTGTATATATTATGGTTCTGTATTTTCTGAGTGTGTGAATATGTTTTTCCTGTGTATGTGTTTCCTGTGCTTCTTATTTGACTTTTTTTTTGTCTGTTTTCTTTGTCTTAATCTGCGTGTTGTTTTTTTTTTTCATTATTGTTTGTTTGCTAAAGAGAGAGAAAGAAGGGATGTGGACTAGGGTCAAAATTGAGGTGGGCAAATATGGATGAAAGGGAAACACTAATTAACATTTTGTAGGAAGTAAATCTATTTTCAATTAAAAATAGACATACAGATATATCTAGATAGATAAATAGATAAAAATATTCAAGCCCATGAAAGCTAACTCAAAGCTCTAGACTTAGAATTATTAATTTAATTTATTAGCTTTAACTGTCAAGTTTTCCTATTTTAGTGCATAGCCTAAAATGTTGAGATAAGTTATTTTTCATCTTATAATATGGATTTACTGAAATTTATATAATTAATCAATTTTTCTAACACTCAACATAATTCCATATGTTAATGTCTTCCAAAACTTAAATATATAATTTCTCTCATTGAATAGTGAATTGGAAAATAACGGTGTCCCAATAATATTCCACAAATAATTTAACCTCAGACCTAGGCAGTGGTAAAAGTATAATCTCTCAATTATGTTATGAAACTTTCACAAAACTAGGAAAAACTAAATCAAGTCCAAGAAGAAACTAAGTGAAAGAAAAGGGACAGTCACTAGTCCACACTTCTAGAGAATAAGTTCAGGACAAGCCCAAGGGCAATTTTAAAAAAGTGAGCACTGTTCGCTGGGGAACCTGCTCACTGACAAATTCTCTAGACAGAAAACTTTCTGTGGCTTGGCGGCAGGACTCCATGGTTGCTGTGAGGATTTAGCAGTGCCCAACGTTCAGAGCTTCTCAAAAGGAAAAAAAAAAATGTAAATTCCAAAGGGACAGGATTGATAAATTCTTGACCTGCACATGGATGCCTAAAGGACACAGGACGACAACAGCGCTACATATTTAGCACATACACAGACCACACAACTCTAGGTGTTTGGAAAAAGAAGTAAATGCCCAGAATGAATATTTCAGTGTCAGAAGTCCCTAAAATGGTACCATCTTACTCGGCAGATAAGAAAACTTAATACACTCATACTTTATTTCTTCAAGCTAAGATTTTGGCTTATTTAATGCCCTGAACTACATTTTCCAAAATCTCCTATCAGTTTTAATCATGTTAATATTATCAAATCAATTAATTTTAATTTTATTTATGTTAAATTGTTATTGGTTTAGTTTTAAAACTTACAAGTTTCTCCTAATATGTCCTTGTAGCATATAATATCAAATAGTGATAAATTATATACTCTTAAAGTATAAACATTATTTAATAATTTGTTTGCAGTATTGATTTTAACAATTGGTTTCTTAGCAATATAGCATAAAACAGGGAGTTTGCAACACATCTTATATGTAAAACAAAAACTACTGTGCTCCTTTTTCTTTCATGATGAGAATTGCATAATTTCTTGGTCTCTAAACAGAAACGGCAGGAGATGAGTATTTTTACTATTTCAGTCCCTGCAAAAGAGCAACTATTATATCAGACACCTGTTGGAGAGCATTCAGAGCACCATGGGCATTTAGGAAAAAACTGTTGCTTTAGTGGGCCATGTTCTCCTGATGTTCCTCATGCTATCTGACTCCTAAAAACATCCCCCACAACTTCTGCAGGTCTTATAATCTCCTAGGAAAGGACTCAATGGAGACTTCAAATTTAGACTCTCTCTCTCTTATAATGTCTGGCTATGTGTCTCTACACCCATGGTGGAGGCAGCCTCTCTGACAGCAAGGTGGCTGGATCTGAGTGTAGGAGAACTCATTCAGAGCCATTTATTGATTTTTTTTCATGTATTTCTTCTTAGGTATTATTATTTACAATTTATTCACTTTGTTTCCCAATTGTAGCCTCCTCTCTTCCACCCTCCCTCCAGCTTCCTCTCCTATCTGTCTTCTGTAGTCCCATGGTAGGGGAAGTCCTTCTCTCCTTCTGTCTGACCCTAGCAAATCAAGTCCCATCAGGACTGTCTGGCTCCTCTTCCTCTGTGGGATGGCCAGGCGCCCCACCAGGGGGAAGTGATCAAGGAACAGGCGACCAAGATCATCTCGGAGACTGTCTCTTCTCTTACTAGTGAACCCACATGGACACAGAACTGTCTATGGGCTACATCTGAGCAGGGGGGTGTATGCCCTTTCTATGCATGGTCTTTCGCTGATCTATCAGTCCCTGCAGTACCCTGAGCCCCGCTTTTTTGGCTTTATTGGTCTCCTTGTGGGGTCCCTGTCCCCTTTCAGGTCCTTCTATCTCCCACTTCTTCCATAAGATTCTCTGTGCTCTGTCCAAAATTTAAGTGTATCTGAATCTGCTTGGATCGCCTGCTGGGTGGAGTCTTTTAGAGGACATCTGTGGTAGGCTCCAGTTCTGTTCCCTCTCTTCTACCTCTTCCGGTATCTATTCTGTTTGCCCTTCTGAATGAGATTTAAGCATCTTCCCTAGGGTCCTTCCTGTTATTTAGCTTCTTTATGTCTGTAGATTTTAGTGAGTCTATTCTACATTACATGGCTAATATCTACATATAAGTGAGTATATACCAAGCGTGTCTTTCTGCTTCTGTGTTATCTCACTCAGGATGATATTTTCTAATTCCCATCATTTACCTGCAAATTTCATAATTTCCTTGTTTATAACAGCTGAGTAGTATGAAAGAAAGGGGATATAGGACAACCTAGATGGGATAGGAGACAGACAATGAGACCAACAAAGCCAAAAAATCTGGGCCCAGGAGGACACAGGGACTGATTCATCAACCAAAGACAGTGCATAAAGATGACCTAGAACTGCTGCTCAGATGTAGCCCATAGAGAGCTCTGTCTTCATGTGGGTTCCCTAGTTAGGGGAGAAGAGACAGTCTCTGCATGAACTCGGCTGCCTTTTCCTGATCCTATCTCCCTGGCTGGTTGACCTAGCCAGTGCATAGAGGAAGAGGGTGCAGGCAACCCTGATGAGACCTGATAGGCTAAGGTCAGGTAGTAGGGGAGCAGGACTTCCCCTACCAGTGGAGTACAGGAGAGGGATAGGGGAGGAAGGGGAAGGGAGGGTGAGACTGGGAGGAGATGAGGGAGGGGTTACAACTGGGATACAAAGTGAATAATAATAATAGTAACAATGAATTGAATCCAACTTGGGCTTCTGGTAAAATCCTTGTTGCAGACTCATCAAGTGGACCATGGTCATACTGTAAGAAATTTAATCGTCCATTTCTTAGCAGTTACTGATTGCCAATAACTCCTTACATTATGTAGGGCTAAGTTTCCACATGATATTTCTTTTTTCATTTTTAATTATTTTATTATTATCATTTATTAAAATTCATTCAATTTGCATCCCAGCTGTGTCCATCTTCCTCATTTCCTCCCAATCCCACCCTCCCTCCCTTTTCTCCACCTTTGTTCCTCCCCTAGTTCACTGATAGGGGAGATCCTCCTCCCCTAGTCCACTCATAGGGGAGGTCCTCCTCTCCTTCTCTTTTGTATTTATTTTTTATTTTTACTAATTACAGTTTATTACAAAGTGAATAAACTATTTAGTTTTCTTAATTTATCGTGTACAGGGCTTTAGCTTGCTGTCACTAATGCTGTCAATTCATGCATGCAACTGCCTTGCTGTGTGCAGAAGATACTTTTTTTTTTCAGTCTCTTGGTGACTCTGGCTCGAACACTGTTTCTGTCCTCTCTCTCAGTGATCCTTAAGCTCTGGGAGAATGATGCGACACATATCTCATTTAGAGTTGAGCGATCCCTACTCTTATTATTTTCACATTTTATAGTTTTTTTTGTGGTAATTACTGTTCATTGAAAAGATAAGCTCCTCTAAGTTACAGAGAGATAAGCACTATTCTATAGGGGTAGCCATTAGCCATTAAAGGTGAATTTAAAACTATGGTCAATAAAGTGTTCCTGATAAGAACAATGGGAACAACGTGTGAGGGCTCTATAGGACCCCCCCAAACAACACATGCAAAAGATGAATCATCACTTTTGGCATACAGATATTTATTGTTAGACTACGGTTTCATTATAATGTAACTTCTTAAACGTACATATATGATCTATATAAACACATACATGTTTATACGTGTGTCTTATACACCACACATATTCAAAATAAACATATATATGTGTAACACAGACATATGGGTGCAGATCCTTAACTTACGAGCTGCATGATGTAGGAGAACTGACCCAACTTCTCTGTGATTCAATACGTTCATTACAGTCCTGAATCAGAAGACGATCCACAACATGGAGATGTTAGGAAGAAAACGGGAGTCAATATGGAAAATTCCTTAAATGAAGTCTAGTAGCTACAAAGCACTTAAATGTTAGATATTATAACAATTGTTTTTATTGCTGTGCACACACGGATATGAGAAATATCTTTATAAATGATAATTTACTACATTATGAGCAAGGAGAGCCTTAGTGCTAACCTACTTATTTATATGTTACATTTCTTCATATCATTCGGTGAATAAAACAGCTGTTAAGACGCCTGTGACTGGAAGGTCTGGTATCTCCTAATTATCTTTCCTGTGTATCCCTTACCTTAGACACACTTTTCCTTTAATTCTGCTCATCACTTTCTCCTGATCAATGATTAAATACGCATAGTTTTTTACATCACCTCTATCGTCTTGTTTGATTGAGGAAACCTTGACTGGCCTGAAGTGCCACTACAGGAGCTGAGGATTTTCTTCCTTGAGGCTTTACTTTTCATCTTCCCAGGAGGCCTGCTTTTCATTTACTTCATAGCTATGTGCTGATACTATTTTAAGAACATAGAAGCTCTGTGGTCATCAAAACTAGAGGTATATGCAAAGAAAATGTATATATCTCATATAGCCCTTTAGTGTTTGTTTTCCTTCAAGAAATCAGTGCCATTTCCCTTCAATCCACATGGAACTAATCCTTACCACATTTAAAATCAATTTTTCAGTGATTTTAAAAGAAGTATAAGGATATTGCTGTAAACCTTCATAAGAGGTTTAATCCTTGTAAGACAACATATATCATTGTTAAAAATATAGTGTATAAAGTCCGAAGATAAGAATACAAAAATCAGAATATCACTTATTCTAATAACTTAAATGTAATGAACAATCATTTAACATACTAACTTAAATATCAATGAGCATTTTAAGTTTTTTAGAGTATTTTAAGTGTATTTTAAGGTTTCACACAGTCTGGATTTCTGTGTATTATATGCTCTCACACACACAGATAGGTATATCTGTGATGGTCATGTGTGTGTGTGTAAAAATATTTGTATGTGCACAGTAATTTTTAAGTTGTATGAATTCACTTTTATATGTAAGAACAATGTGAAGAGTATGGATACACACATACCATAAACTTACACTAGTGTACTATTTTATATGTTCAAATAAATCTAACAGGCCTCATTAATTTGGCTGTCATCAATTAATTTTTATACTTTCTGTTTCTCTTACTTCTTTTCTTCCTTCAAGTTACTTCCTGCCATCCTTCTTTGTCTGCACTTCTATCTAATTTTGATCATAAAGGGAGAAACAATGTAATTCCAATTCTTGAAGCTGAGCTTTCTTTAAAAATTGAAACCTATCTTACCAACCATTTCCATGGCTTTTATTTTGTAAAGCTATATTTTTCAATTTCCCCATATTTATAATAATTGACAATTTTATAATTTCTTACTGCATTTTTCACTGTATTATGGACTGAATTGTCTCTTTTAAATTTATGTGTTATATATAACCTGTACTAATTTGCATGTGACCTTATTTGGATATCTAGAATCTTTACATAGATACCTAATTGGAATGATTAGAACTAGTTTTTATTCAGTAGGAAAAGCTCTCATCAAGGGAAAGATGAACTCACAAAGAAGAGTAAAGTTCTACACAGAGAAAACAAAATATCTGCAAACAAGAGATAGGGAGGAGGACTATGGGAGTGAGAGAAGGGACAGAGAGGAAAAGAAAGGAAGCCAAAGAGGTAAGGAGCAAGTGAGGGGAAGAGAGAGAGGTGAAGGAGGAAAGACTGGAAGTGGGAAGGAGGCAGAGGAGCCAGAGGGAGAATGGAAGGAAAGAAGGGCAGGAGAGAGGGAAAGACAGAGGAACACAGCTAAAGAAACATTTCTGCCAGCAATCTGATCTGGGATTTCTGGTCTCCAGACCTTGAAGAAAATAAATCTGTTTTGTTTCAGCCATTCACTGCATTATTTTTTTGTGTAGATTTAAAAAAAGGTAGTAAGGTAGTGTTGTGTGATTTCCTCTTCTCCTGCTGAATAGATGCTAGCAAACATCTACTCACTCTAAAGGGAACACCAATGACAGCCTAAAGGGATGACTCACCAGAGTCCCATTTGATGAAGAGAGAATTTTATTGGGGTTACTTACACAATAAGTAAGAAGAGACTTACAGAGACATAGACATGGCTGACTCAAAGGTGGCTCTCTGACCAAACAGATCAACTCTGCATGAATGGTGACCTAGGAAACCTGCAACCATAGACATTCTGTTAAAATTACAGGCAGCTCAGATGACTGAAAAATCTCTCCCTTGAAGTCCTTACTACTTGTGTACTCATGGGGGTGTGGCTCGGTGAATATTGTTAGTATCAGGAACTTCCTTAGACTTGTGAATTATTTGCTTCCTAAACTTTGTAAACTTATTTAATCCCTGGGTTTTAAGGAGCATCCCTATGAGAAAATAAAATTTCAATTTAGACAAGATTATTATAGAGAAATGTATTTTCTTACTTGATGCCTGGTTTTTGTGATTGTTGTTATTACACTTGATTGAAGTCTTAGCATAACTGCAGAAATGCACAAAGAATTATGAATGTCGTCAAGATAACCAATGAAATACTTCATAAATTTGCTCTGTAATTAACTTTATAAAATTTTCAAAATGTGTAGGCTAATACGCACCTATTACTATCAGAAATGAGAACATTATTACCATCACATTTTGTTCTTCCTTCACTAATTGACTCCAAATACATAGAACACTCTTTTTCTTTTAACATCCATGCCAGTTATTTCTAAAATGGTAGACTCTAACAAAGAGGATTTCAAAAATGGATTCTTAGGACAAGCAGCCATAGGTGTAAGTGGATAATCTACATGTTCTACCAAGATAGCAAACATGTTTACCACCGTTTCTGATTTCAGTCAATGAGAGTTTCTTCATTCTAGCTGCACTGTTTATAGTAGTAGTTTATGCTTTGAAATTTCATATCTCTATCAAATATGAGGCAATGTATATTTCACATGTTTTTGATCAATTAATATACTTCCTGTTGTATCATTACTGTTCAGTAGGGTTAAGCATGTTTTCATCTTTCCATTGAAAACATACTGAATTTATTATAAGTAAAGTGTGTTCTACTTATTACATAAAACATCATTTGGATTTGACTTACCTTCAAAAGTTTTCATAATTATTTCATTAATTATTTTTGATAATATGATACATATATACCATATATTTTGAAATTACATTTTATTGTCTTTCAATGAATAATATCTGTCTAATCTATCTCAAGTGCTTCTGTATGTTTAACCATCTTTATAAACTCATGAGATCATTTTATTGCTATTAACTTAAGATGTTATTCTTCTATATTATTTTGTAGAAATTTAATTTTTTATACATTTTACAATTAAAGCTAGATCTATTTATTTATTTATTTATTTATTTGTTTATTTATTTATTTATTTTTGTTCTCTTCACTTTGTAACCTCTAGTAATTTCATTTCATTTTTTATAAAGTTTCCATGTATGAGTGAGAACGTACACTATTTATTATTCTATACCAGTTTTATTTAATTGTGTAAATTATTCCCTGATAGGTCTTTAAATACTTCATCTGGTTCATATCTTTCTATAGGTATTAGAATATGAGTTATGCTTGTTAAATTTTTCTTTTAATTATTATTATTTATCACAGTGTATTCACTTTATATCACTTTGACCCGTCCTCGTCTCCCCCCAATCCCACCATCCCTCCTTCCTCTATACCCTTCCCCTAGTCCACTGATGGGGGAGGACCTCCTTCTCTTCAATCTTGCCTTAGCTTATAAGGGTCTCATCAGGACTGGCTGCATTGTCTTCCTCTGTGGCCTGGCAAGGCTGTACCACCCAGGGGGAAGTGATCAGAGAGCCTGCCACTGAGTTAATGCCAGAGACAGCCCTTGCTCCCCTTACTAGGGACCTCACTTGGAGACTGAACTTATGGTCTACATCTGTGCAAGGGTAATAGGTTATCTTCTTCGTGGTCCTTGGTTGGGGTATCAGTCTCAAAGACCCTTTTGCCCTGTTTTGTCTTTTTGTCTTGTTGGTTTTTTTTTTTTTTTTTTTTTTTTTTTTTTTTTTTTTTTTTTTTTTTTGGCTCTGTTGCTCTTGTAAAATTCCATGCATTCTGCCAAAAATTGGGCTGTGAGTCTCAGCCACTGCTTCAATGCCTCAATCAGTAGAGTCTTTCAGAGGTCCTCCTTGGCAGGCCCTGGTTCTGTTCCCTGTCTTCTCGGCTGTTTATGTTTTCTGGCTTTTTTGAGTTTATGGTTTTTTGAGTTTATGGTTCTGTGGGGTGTTGAATAGATACTTATGTTCTACGATAGCATTCTCTTTAGTTGTGTACTATGTAGCATTCAGTCCATCTACTCAGATCACCATCTCTACCATGATCGCATCTAACTCTAGACCTGAACTGTCTATTGCCAGTCATTACCGTAGCTCACAGGGTCCATAGCCCCGTCTAATTGGTGGTCACATATCTTCCAGCACCACGAAAGTAACCCTGGATGAATGAAGCTTCCAATAAGGACGGACCAGCTTCTTTTCTCTGCATGGCATGATTCAAGCATGTAGTATCTTCAGCAATAGGTCTCACCTCCAAGTTCTGCAGGGTAACCAAAAGCAACCGCCCATAATGTTTGGGAACTCACTGGATAACGACTCAAAAGAACATAATATGTTTCTGGACCAGGCTTTTGATTTGCTAACATTTGGTGACTAGTATCAGCATAGTATCGGTGCTCCATTATAGGTTAACTCCACTTTGACTCTCTGTATGTATGTGTGTAAATACACATACATTTTAGGAAACTTTTATAGTGATAAATTTACATATGAATATTTTTGAAAATCTTTAGTGTGATTTGGTTCTCCTAGTTTCCTTGTTCTACCATTTTCTCGCTTCCCTCAACCCAATTTAACACTTACTATTCTTTTCTTTAATTTAATTTTACTTTTTTCTTATTAGTTACATTTTATTAACTCTGTATCCCAGCCATGTCCCGATCCCTCATACCCTGCCAATCCCACACTCCCTCCCTCATCTCCACCATGCCCTTTCCAAGTCCACTGATAGGGGGGACCTCCTCCCCATTCATCCCATCCTGTTTTATCAGGTATCTTCAGGACTGGCTGCAAAGCCTTCCTCTGTGGCCTAACAAGACTGCTCCTCCCTTGGCGGGTGGGGAGGACAAAGAGCCAGTCATTGAGTTCCTGTTAGAAATAGTCCTTGTTCCCCTCACTATGGGAAACCAATTGGTTATTGAGCTACCACAGGCTACACCTGAGCAGAGGTTCTAGGTTATGTCCATACATGGTCCTTGGTTGAATGTCAGTCTCAAAAAAGACCCTGTGCCCAGATATATTTGGTCCTTGTGGAGCTCCTATCCTTTCCCCATCATACTAACTCCCCTTCTTTCATATGATTCCCTGTACTCTGCCAAAGGTTTGGTCATGAGTCTTTGTATCTACTTTGAAAACACTGCTAGTTACAGTCTTTCAGATGCGCTCAATAGACTCCTGTCATACGTTCAATGCACATCCCATCTGTCTTTCTAAACGAGGATTGATCATCTTACCCCATGTCTGCTTTCTTGATTATCTTTTTTAGGTGTATAGATTTCATTATGTTTATCATATCTTATAGTTCTATATAAGTGAATATATACTGTGTTTGTCTTTCTCCTTCTGGGATATTTCACTCAGGATGATCTTTTCTAGATCGCACCATTTGCGTGAAAATTTCATGATTTCCTCCTTTTTGATTGCTGAATAGTATTCCATTGTGTAAAATTACCACAATTTCTGTACCCATTCCTCCGTTGATGGACATCTGGGTTGTTTCCAGGTTCTGGCTATTACAAATAAAGCTGCTATAAACATGGTTGAGCAAATATCCCTTTTGTGTACTTGAGCAAAGTTTGGGTATATACCTAGCAGTGGTGTAGCTGAGTCTTGAGGAAGCACTATTCCTAATTGTCTTAGAAAGCGCCAGATAGATTTCCAGAGTGGTTGTACAGTTTACATTCCCACAAGCAGTGGAGGAGGGTTCCCCTTTCTCCAAAACCTTTCCAGCATGTGTTGTCACTTGAGTTTTTCATCTTGGCCATTCTCATGCGTGTAAGGTGAAATCTCAGGGTCGTTTTATTTGCATTTCCCTGATGGCTAATGAGGATGAGCATTTCTTTAAGTGTTTCTCTGTCATTCGATATTCCTCTGTCAAGAATTCTCTGTTTAGCTCTGTTCCCCATTTTTTAATTAGATTACTTGGTTTGCTGCTTTTCAGCTTCTTTAGTTCTTTGTATATACTGGATATTAGTCCTCTGTCACATAAAGGGTTAGTGAAGATACTTTCCCACTCTGTAGGCAGTCGTTTTGTTTTGATGATGGTGTCCTTTGCTTTACAGAAGCTTTTCAGTTTCATGAGGTCCCATTTATTGATTGTTGGTGTTCTGTTCAGGAAGTTGTCTCCTGTGCCAATGAATTCTAAACTGTTCCCCACTCTTTCTTCTAAAAGATTTAGAGTATCTGGTTTTATGTTGAGGTCTTTGATCCCCTTGGACTTTAGTTTTCTGCAGGGTGATAAATATGGATCTATTTTCATTTTTCTGCATGTAGACATCCAGTTGGACCAGCACCATTTGTTGAAGATGCTGTCTTTTTTCCATTGAATGGTTTTGGCTTCTTTGTCACAAATCGAGTATTCATAGGTGTGTGGGTTTATTTCTGGGTCTTCTATGCAATTCCATTGATCCTCCTTTCTGTTTTTATGCCAATACCATGCAGTATTTATTACTATTGCTCTGTAGTACAACTGAAGATCGGGGATGGAGATACCTCCAGATGACCTGTTGTTGTACAGGATTGTTTTGAAGATTCTGGGTTTATTGTTTCTCCATATGAAGCTGAGAATCTTTTTTTCAAGGTCCGTAAAGAATTGAGTTGGTATTTTGATGGGAATTGCTTTGAATCTGTAGATTGCTTTTGGCCTGATGGCCATTTTCACAATGTTAATCCTACCAATCCATGAGCACGGGAGATCTTTCCATCTTCTGAGATCTTCTTCAATTTCTTTCTTCAGAGACTTGAAGTTTTTCTCAAACAGGTCTTTCACTTGCTTGGTTAGTGTCACCCCAAGGTACTTTATGTTATTAATGGCTATTGTGAAGGGTGTTTTTTCCCTAATTTCTTTCTCAGCCCTTTTGTCTTTGGTACACAGGAGGGCTTCTGATTTTTTTGAGTTGATTTTGTATCCTGCCACTTTGCTGAAGGTGTTTATCAGCTGGAGGAGTTCTCTGGTTGAATTTTTGGGGTCGCTCATGTATACTATCATATCATCTGCAAATAGTGACACTTTGACCTCTTCCTTTCCGATTTGTATCCCCTTAATCTCCTTTAGTTGTCTTATTGCTCTGGCTAGGACTTCAAGTACTATGTTGAAGAGGTATGGGGAGAGTGGGCAGCCTTGTCTTGTCCCTGATTTCAGTGGGATTGATTTAAGTTTCTCTCCATTGAGTTTGATGTTGGCTATAGGCTTGCTGTATATTGCCTTTACTATCTTTAAGTATGTGCCTTATATCCTTGATCTCTCCAAGACTTTAAACATGAATGGGTGTTGGACTTTGTCAAATGCTTTTTCAGCATCTAAGGAGATGATCATGTGGTTTTTCTCCTTCATTTTGTTTATGTGGTGGATGACATTGATGGATTTCCATATATTGAACCACCCTTTCATGCCTGGCATGAAGCCTACTTGGTCATGGTGGATGATATCTTTGATGTGTTCTTGGATTCGGTTTGCAAGTATTTTATTGAGTATTTTTGCGTCAATGTTCATAAGAGAGATAGGTCTGAAGTTTTCTATTTTGTTGGGTCTTTGTGTGGTTTAGGTATCAGGGTGACTGTTGCTTCATAAAATGAGTTTGGTAATGTACCTTCTGTTTCTATTTTGTGGAAGAGTTTGAGGAGAATTGGTGTTAGCACTTCTTTGAAGGTCTTGTAGAATTCAGCACTGAAACTATCTGGCCCAGGGCTTTTTTTGGAGGTGAGACTGTGAATGACTGCTTCAATTTCCTTGGGGGATATAGGACTGTTCAGTCTTTCTACCTGATCTTGACTTAATGTTGGAAGATGGAATCTATCAAGAAAATTGTCCATTTCATTTAGGTTTTCAAATTTTGTGGCATATAGGCTTTTGTAGTATGACCTAATGATTGTTTGAATTTCCTCAGCATCTGTAGTTATGTCACCCTTTTGATTTCTGATTTTGCTGATTTGGATAGATCCTCTCTGCTATTTAGTTAGTTTGGCTAAGGTTTTGTCTATCTTGTTTATTTTCTCAGAGAACCAACTTTTTGTTTCATTGATTCTTTGAATAGTTTTATTTGTTTCTAACTGATTGATTTCAGCCCTGAGTTTGATTATTTCTAGCCTTCTACTCCTCTTGGTTGTATCTGCTTCTTTTTTTTTTCTAGGGTTTTCAGTTGGGCCATTAAGTTGTTTGATGTTACAAATTTCTTCTTGCAGGCACTTAGTGCTATAAATTTTCCTCTGAGCACTGCTTTCAATGTGTCCCATAAATTTGGGTATTTTGTGCCTTCATTTTCATTGAATTCTAGGAAGTCTTTAATTTCTTTCTTTATTTCTTCCTTAACCCAGCTGTCATTGAGTAACACGTTTTTCAGTTTCCATGTCAGTGTCAGCTTTTTGTTATTTCTGTTGATGTTGAGGTCCAGCTTTAGTCCATGATGGTCAGATAGAATACAAGGGATTATTTCAATCTTTTTGTATCTGTTGAGGCTTGCTTTATGACCAACTATATGGTCTATTTTGGAGAAGGTACCATGTGATGCTGAAAATAATGTATACTCTTTTGAGTTTGGATGAAAAGATCTGTAGACGTCTATTAGTAGTTCCATTTGATTTAGGGACTCTGTAAGTATTTTTATTTCACTATTTGTTTTATGTCTAGTTGATCTGTCCCATGGTGAGAGTGGAGTGTTGAAGTCTCCCACTATTAAGGTATTAGGATCAATGTGTGATTTAAGCTTTAATATAGTTTCATTTAGGAATGTAGGTGCTCTTTTATTTGGGGCATAGATATTCAAAATTGTGATGTCCTCTTGGTGGATTTTTCCTTTGATGAGAATATAGTGGCCTTCATCTTTTTTGATTAACTTGGGTTGAAAGCCTATTTTATTAGATATTAGGATGGCTACTCCAGCTTGTTTTCTGGAACCATTTGCTTGAAAAACATTTTTCCAGCCCTTTACTCTGAGGTAGTGTTTATCTTTGTTACATAGGTGTGTTTCTTGGATGCAACAGAATGTTGGATCTTGTTTCTGCAACCATTCTGTTAGTCTGTGTCTTTTTATTGGGGAGTTGAGTCCATTGATGTTGATAGATACTAGTGACCAACAATTGTTACTTTTGATGTGGGGTTGGTGGTGTCACTGAGTTTCATTGCTTGTATTCTTTTGATTTTTTTGTTGTGTAGTTATCTATTTCCTCTGTTTCCTTAGATGTAATTGTTTTCTTTGGTTTGGAGTTTCCCTTTTAGTAACTTCTGTAGAGCTGGGTTACTATGTAGATATTGTTTAAATTTGGTTTTGTCTTGGAATATCTTGAATTCTCCGTCTATGTTGATTGAAAGTTTTGCTGGGTATAGTAGTCTGGGTTGGAATCTGAGGTCCCTTTAGGACTGTATGATTTCTATCCAGGCCCTTCTGGCTTTCATAGTTTCTGTTGAGAAATCTGGTGTGATTCTGATAGGTCTACCTTCATATGTTACTTGGCCGTTTTCCCTTGCTGCTTTTAGAATTTTTTCTTTGTTCTGTAGGTTCAGTGTTTTGACTATGATGTGACATGAAGAATTTCTTTTCTGGTCTAGTCTACTTGGTGTTCTGTAGGCCTCTTGTATGTTTATGGACATCTCTTTCTTTAAGTTGGGAAAGTTTTCTTCTATAATTTTCTTGAAAATATTTTCCGCACCTTTGAACCTGATGTCTTCTTTTTCTCCTACTCCTATTATTCTTAGATTTTGTCTTTTCATAGTGTCCTTGATTTCTTGGATGTTTTGTGTTTGGAACTTTTCTGATTTTATTTTTTCTTTGAGAGATGTGTCAATTTCCACAAGTGTATCTTCGGCTCCTGAGATTCTTTCTTCCATCTTTTGTATTCTGTTGGTGATGCTTACCTTTAGTTCCCAATCATTTCTCTATGTTCTCCAGCTCCTGGTTTTTCTCTATTTGTGTTTTCTTTATTGATTCTAATTCTGTTTCCATGTCTTGCACCATTTCCTTCATCTGTTTGAATGTGTAGTCCTGCTTTTCAATGACAGCTTCTATTTTTTTTGTCCGTTTCCTCTCTATGTATCACTAATTGTGCCTCTACTTCTTTGGCTATAATTGCCTATATTTCTATGAGAGCTTTGTTTATTTCTTCTTTATTTGCCTTTATTTGTGTGGACATTTCTTTGAGAGCTTTGTGCATTTCTTCTTTGTTTGCCTCAATTTTCATGGTCATTTCTCTGAGAGCTCGATTTGTTTCCTCTTGGTTCGTCTCGATTTCTTTGGCTATTTCTCTGAGGGCTTTGTTCATTTCATCTCTATGGGCCTCTAATAGCTGGAGAAACTTAGTTTTGAGGTCGTTTTCTTGTATATCTAGTGAATTGAAATGTCCATTGTTTTGTGGGGTTGCTGGTGAGGTCATTATGTCCTGATTTTTGTTGGGAGTGTTCTTACATCTGCCTCTAGCCATCTGGTTATTTATAACCCTCACTGTTCCTTGAGTTTGTAGTTCAGGCTATGAGCATCTCTTTCTGTTTTCTGGACTGTTTTTTCAGGAAGATGAGAGAGGTTCACTGGTTTGGGAGTATGTGTTGTGGTTTCAGTTTTGCCTAAGTAAGGAATGTGATGCTGGCGCTATATGCGTGCACTTTTAGCTGGCGCAGTGTGCATGCGCGGATTCTCTGACTATTGCAGTGGCCTGCAAGCCACTATTACGCAGTTCTGACTGAGATCCAGGGATTGTTTGCCTAGATTGCACTGGTGGACCCACAAGGCAGAGGCTTCAACATGAATCCCTGTGATGCCCACACTAGGGGTGTGGGTGGCAGGGATCTCGTCTGGTTGCTTCTGTGGAGAGGCCCTGGGGTCTGGGGCAAACTCTCCCTAGAAAGCTCACTCACTCTGTTGCAGGACCAGTTGGAATGCACAGGGCTTCCCCTTGCTCTCTACTCTCTGATTTGGTCCTGCTACGGAAAATGCACGGCTAGGCTAACAGCTCTGTGACACTGTGGCCGCAGGACTCAGTGTCCACCTTTCCTGTATGCTGCCTTTCTGTCCTTTCCCTCTGCCAGGAGGGGTTATGTTGACTGGTCCCGGGGTAGTGCAGGAAAGAGTTAGGTTGAGTGTTCTCAATCCCAGATCCCGGGCCCAGATCTCTCTGCCAGAAGCAGCCTGGCGGAAGAACCTATCTTTGCTGATCCAGAGAGAGTACCAGGTAGGGTTGAGTGTCCTCAGATCCAGAGCTTGGGTTTCTCTGCTAGGGGCCGCTGGGTGTGCTAGAAAGGGGGTGCTGTGTCCTGTGGCAGGCTGCCTCTATGTCCTTCCCCTCTGACATTCTGCTCTGCTAGGGCAAGCTTATGGTGGTGCTCTCAGGGGAGTGCCAGCAGGGGTTGGGACTTCTCAGTTCAATCCTGAGCCAGGGTTTCTCTGCCAGGGTTAGGGGGGGCACTGTTGATAGGACTTGGTGCTAGACCTTATTGCGCTGGACCCCGGAGAATCTCAGGACGTGTAGAATGACCACAGTCCCAGATCCCGAGCTGTAGTTTGTTTGCTAGGAGCAGCTGTCAGCACTGGAGTTCCGGCACTGTGAAGCAGCTGTGCGCCTCTTTATCCTTCTGCTCTGCCTTGGCAGGGTTATGGTGGCGTTTGGGGGAGTGCCCGAAAGGATTGGGTTTTCTCAGCCCCGATCTCGAGTTGGGGTACAGACAATGTGGTCTGTGGCAGATTCTGCTGGTGGCTTTTGCCTCCTCCCAAGAGGGAGTAGGGATTTTGAGCTGGGCGCGCAGCTGTGCAGCTGCTCTCCATGCACGGCGGGAGCTCAGTTGTGATGGCGGCGGGTACCCGTGGTCAGCGAGACCTTCCAGGGAAAGACTGGGTGGACTGGGTGACCCGTGACCAGTCTGGCAACTTTCCTTCCCCGTGGGGTTTTCTTGTGACTGGGACTCTCAGTCTCTGGCACCCTTGTGCCCACCGATCAGCCTGGGACATTGATTGGGACACGCAGGCTTGAGGCACCAGCCCGGAGACCCAAAGCCCCTGTTACCCAGGATCTCTTCTGGGTTCTGGCTGTGCAGCCGAGAGTGGACCCGACGGATTCCCACGCTGTGGAAGCCTCCCCTCACCTGGGAAACAGGAACGCTGTAGTTTTAGGGCCCAGAGTTCAGTCTCCTCGTTGCTGCATGGAGAGTGTTGTCCTGCTTCTCAGACACAGTGTTCTCCCGGCGCCGCCATCTTGCGCCCCCCCTTTCTAATCTCCAACACTGACTATTCTATAATTCCATTTTAATCCTTTGTGGTGTGTGTGTCCTTATGGAATTAGCCTTGTAATTCTTTACTTCTTTCAGTCTTATTGCATTTTTCTTTATTTGTCCTAGGTTCATTAATGTTGCTATAACATACATACTAAATATGTAATTAATAGTGTGAGTTTGTTTATTGTTTCTCCAGCTTTTTTCATGTTTTTGCTTAACCATTTCATTAAAATTATTATCTACTAATGATCACCGAATATGTTTTTCTCATGATTTAGTATTGATGATATGAGATAAAGTTTTTTTTTTCCCAAGAGTATACTCTATCACATTCACCAATGATTTAAAAGATCTAATATCTAAGCAACTTAGAGAACAGGAATTGTCATATTAGTTATTCTTCTATTTAAACAAGTTATTTTAATCTCCAAGACATTTCTTTTAATTACTTTTGTTCATTGTATCAAATAATCTTTTTAATAGTACAAAATCAGTTTTAGTTTTTCATAGCATAGCCATTCTACACTTTATTGCACAAGATGAAAGTAATATTTAATAAGCCTCCCACTTTTTTTAAAATCTAGATAATTCTCTGCTACTCATTGTACTAATGTCTATATTAACAGTATTTATATTAATTTAAAAACTGAAATAGTTTTTCTTTGTTAAAATGAATATTTAAGTTTAAAGCTTAAATATATATTTTGAAATCTTCAACATTTTCAAATATTACTCATTACATTTGTACAAATATTTTCATTTGCTAGAGGTGACAAAACAAAACATCACATCCTAGGTTGTGGCGCCAAAGAGACATGTCTCACGTTAAACTAGACAGAGCAAAGGCAGACATCCTAGGTATCTCGAACATCTGGCCTCTGTTTTTCATTTCTTAAGATCATTATGGACCAGCTTTCCATGGATTCCATTAATGAAGGAAAATATTTAAAATATGTAAAGATGTGGTTAATAGTAGTGCAGTAAAAAATATTAGTTGTCTCTTTCTATTCTAAGACTAATTTTAATTTCCATATGAACCATGTTCCAAAGTTATCTTATATGATTAAAACCCTTATAATTTTCAAGGATTGGAGATAAGTACATAATAATTGTATGAAATTTCTGGTCTCAGGACATGCGATATTGATTGAAAATGCCTGCCTTATAAAATACTTGGCTGTCAGACCACTGCGACGGTTCAGTGGGAAAAGGTGCTGTAGTCAAGGCTCGTGTCATTACATGAGATTAGTTGGCAGGACCTTGTTATGGCCAGTCTTACATATTCTCAATCCATTGCATCATAAAAAGTGTTACAGATTCCTGTAAAGCTGAGCACATGCATCGGGGAGAGTGAAGAACGTAGGCTCTCTTTTATGTTGTTCATTTGAAGTTATCGCATTGCCACCTTCTACCACTTCAACCCTTTTGGTGTCTTTCCCTGGAACATACCAACTGGTATATTCAATCCCCAAGACCTATGTGGGAGAAGAGGACCAACTCCTGTAGTTGCTTTCTGACCACCACACAAGTGGTTCCCTGGTTCCCAATGAACACGTCCACACTCACACATTTAAAAATAAGATCGGAAGCTGGAGAAGACAGGGAACAGAACAAGAGCCTACCACAAAGGGCCTCTGAAAAACTTTCTGATTGTGGTTTCAAAGCAGATGTTGAGACTCACAGCCTAACTTTGGGCAGAGTGTAGGGAAGCTTATGAAAGAAGAGGGAGTTAGAAAGCCCTGGAGGGGACAGAAGCTCCACAAGCAACAGAGGCAAAAAATCTGGCCCACGGGCCCCTGTAGAAACTGGTACCCCAACCAAGGACCATGCTTGGAGAGGACCAAAATCTCCTGCACTGATGTAGCCCATGGCAGCTCAGTCACCAAGTGGGTCCCTAGTAAGAGAAACAGTGGGTCCCTAGTAAGAGAAACAGGGGCTGTCTCTGACATGAACTCAGTGGCCAGCTCTGTCATCACCTCCCTATCGGAGGGTACAGCTTTTCCAGGCCACAGAGGAAGACAATGCAGACAGTCCTGATGAGACCTGATAGGCTAGGGTCAAATAGAAGGGGGGGGGAGTTCCTTCCTTATCAGTGACTAGGTGAGGGACAGAGGGGGGAAAAGAGGGAGGAAAAGTAGGATTGGGAGGAGATGAGGGAGGGGGCTACAGCTGGGATACAAGGTTAATAAACTGTAATAAATAATAAATAAACAAAAAGTGTGTTTGGCAGATACTAGCCAATGCTATTTTTAAGTATTTTATTTAAAATTCTGAGTATTATTTACTATTATATGTATATGGGAGGTTATTGATTCAACTTTTGGTACAAACTTGATCCTCCTTTGAGTTCCTTTGAGATATCTAAAACACATTGAATTGAATGTTCAGTTGTGACTGGGTTATCAAATGGTTGGGACTCTAGGCATATATAATATAAATCTTTACTCTTTTTCATGATTGACTCTATAATGATACTGTGAAATAGATTATTTGCATGCCAGGATTTCATCCATGACAATCCTTATTGCTTTTCCAAGCAGAATGAAACTTAAGAACAATTTGCAATATTAAGAATAATAATCAATATCTATGAAGTTCATATTCTGTTTGAACTTCTGTTTTCTCCATATTCACATCAAACTATCCAGAGAAATCAATAATGGATAACATAGGTAGTCTGTTTTCTCCCTGTGTTAATGTTTTGTATTGGTTATGTACCTTGTTTTAGTTTTTCTCTCCCTCCTAATTACAAAAATATCACAGACTTCTCTAAAGGTAAGTACATGAACAGTGGAGCATTCAGAGGACAGAACTGCCTTTCCAGTTGTTCATATTGCTCTTTCGGTTTCTGACATATTCAGAGCTGCTTTCTACCACGAGTTATGACCACCCTATTTGGTGGCTTTCTCTGATACTTATTACTCTATTTTCCTACAAGGGAGGTAAGGATACATTCATTAGTATGAAAACTGTTCTCAAAATGACTCTCATTTATACTGCCTGGTCAACATCTTATTTTCATAAAATTTGTGCAATATTGCTAATCTAGCAATAGTTATTAAAGTGTCTTTTGAAATTTTTTTCATCCATTCAAAATGGATTTTTTTCTCATTCAATGCATTCCAACCCCAGCTTCTCCTCCCTACACTTTTTCCAGTCTTTTATGTACATAAAAGTTAACTTCAACTTTTTGAACCTCAGCATTTTAATGTTTATATTTACGGTTGTTTTCTTTACTTGTTTATGGTTGTTTTGTCCACTTTGATGAGAGACTTTAATAAAACTAAAATACCACATTTAACATGAAGCTATGGAAGAGGCAGCTCAGCAAGACTTTTTTGCTGAGAATGTATTGATATTGTACATACTGAGCAAGCCCACAGAACCATGGTTTTTTTTGGAACAAAAGCCACTTCTTATAGTGCAGTGACATTTCAGAGTCTTGATTAAAGTGCATAAATTCTGCAACTTTATTTGAGATACTGAACTCTAGAGACATGATTTAATGTTTCAATTTATATGAAAGAAAAAATGAGCCAAGGTAAGAAGTTAAAAGAATGGTCATACACCAAAAACATAAGCCAAGAAGAAGAGAAGGAGGCAAAATTTGGGGAAATTTGGAGGACAGATTTAAACAAATAAAGATGAATTTCCAAAGTTTTGTCCATATACATTTAAACTACAGCTAATAAGATGTACAATAGCTAAGGTAGTAATTATAGGCCATTTATGAACAATATATGAAACCAGTATTGCATTATTATTATTAATTATTATAGCAATTTTATAGCCTATTAAAGTACTATTCACAGTTATAGAAAAAGACTGTTATTTTTACATGCACAGATTTAAATTATACCTACCTAGTACAGTATGCAAATAACCAGTAGAAGGTAATAAATATTCATAGACATATATTAACAAAATAAATGCATGTGGAACAAGCCTGGCATTTTCTAGAAAACATTAAGATGCTTAGGGTGTATAGAGAAATTTTAATCTAGCAACATGGTTCCTGTGTCAAGGGATCACATCCAAAACCTTGTAAGTATATGTGATACAGCTGGAATGCAAACATGCTCTGAAGGACAGTCTAATCTGGCTGGAATATAAACATGCCCTCATTTTACACCTCAAATCCCAAACAATGGAGGTAAAGTTAATTTATAGAAATAAGTAGGCATGTTTGAAAGTGGTGTCTAATTGAGAGGCAGATAAAGTGATGAATTAGAGAATGATTTGGAAGAATGAGATAGGATATTTCCAACTCCCATGAGAACAGGACAGGAAAGGGAGGCTACTGAAGAGCAGCACAGGGAGAGAAAGGGTAGAGTGTTTTGGTTTATTGTTTGTTTGTTTTGTTTGTTTAACCAGTACAGTTTTAAAAGACAGTTTGCAAAGAGAACAAGCTAGACACTGATGAAGACAGAACAATCAAGAGAATGAAAAAGAACCAGAAGATTAGAACATATGGCCAGAATTAGCTTGAGGCAGGGCAACTCAGTCAGAAGTCCAGAGAAGCCAGTTTGAATCAGTCAGCTTGGAGAAGAATTTAGGCCAGAAGAGCTGAGTTGAACCTGCCAGGCACAGTTCATAAAGAGCTAGAAAGGCTTAGGGACAACTCTCATCATATCTCTTTATCTGAGGAAATAAAAATAGCATTTACAAGTGTGTGACATTGGTGTGAAATTAAAGGGGAGGTACAACATAGGGCTCCTCATTCAAATTGAATTGTTTATTTATAGGCCTTTAGTCATAGTCAAAAATCAATTTAAAAAAGTTAAGCATTTTATGGATTATTACTGTTGGCTCATTTATCTCTACTTTCTCTGTTGTGTGATAAATACCAGTGGCCTTCTACTTCAGAAGTATGTTGGTAGTCTTAAGACTGAACATGACAAATATCGATAGATGAACAAAGGCTTTCCAACAGAAAAGAGGTGATGTGATCTGTCTCTTAGTGCCATTATACAGCTGGTTGAGAGGCTAATAGGATACATACCTTACTGTGCTGAAAGAACTAAACCCGGATGATAGCACCCTTTATTTAAAAAGGTTGTTTGTTTGTTTGTTTGTTTGTTTGTTTTGTGTTTGTTTTGTTTTGGCAACAGATGAAGACTATCACAGAGATACACAACTGGTCAAAATGCAGAAAAAAAATTACTGTAGGGTGCCAAACCTCAACAGACACATCTGTAACACACCTTGATACCTATGACTCTGGGGAAATAGTGGAAGAGGAGGTGAAGAGATTGTAAGCGCTAGTAGGACAGCATAGAGGCACGGCAAGATAGACACAAGAGCTCTCAGTAACATACTTGCATTGACACGATTAGCAAAATGACAACAGCAACTGACATGCCGGGGTAAACAGGGAAGCTTGGCAGGATTCCACTATTAGTCAAAGAGCTATAGGCGGTCAGAGGCTGCTGAGAAACTTAGATGCCCGCAAGGATGAACTCCCACATAGATTTCCAATTTTGAATGGTCAACCCTGGGTACACACAGATACAAGCAAGCAAATTAAATGCACTCAACAAACACACAGAGAGACACACACGGACACACATACCACATCACACCATTAATCGTAATTACAGAAGAATCGTGATTTGGAGGGGAAGGAAGAGATTGAAGGTGGGAGGGAGGTGTGGAAGTAATGTAGGTGTAGGTGCTAAACTACAAAATTTGTAAAAGAAATTAAACTATATACAAAAATTTACAACGACAACATAAATAAAACATAGATAGATAGATAGATAGATAGATAGATAGATAGATAGATAGATAGATAGATAGACAGATAGAAAGACAGATAGATAAAGCTGGCCCAAGTCAACAGCAAAGTCTTTGACTATTGAATTCTATTTCATTTGTCTCTGGCCTAATGGAAATGGATTTCACCTCTCCCTTTAACTACATGGTGGTAAACTATTCCAAACTGTTATCAGCAGCAAGGGACTTAGCTTCAAGGTTATTTATTGGCCTCTATGTCAAAGCATTGAAATAAAGGCATAGACAGGTTGCAAAGTAGCAAGGAAAACTTATTCCAAAGCAAAGGCAAAGTATAAATTAAGAGGAAAGCTGTCCAGAGCGACAGTGGCCCACGTGAGTGTGACCGTTCAAGTAACCTAATTATTATTTGCTTCATCCTTTTTGAGGGATTGAACAGAAGGCATTGGGTTGTTAAGGTACTCTGTTTTATTGTCTGTGTTGGAGTACTCTCACAGTCCTTCCCGTGATGCATTGAATTTTAATATATGCATATCCAGTTACTCACAAAAATCAGATGGTAAATAAGAAATTCCCCCTTAAAGTTTACTCTGTGGACACATTTTGCCCCGTTGTACATGCACTCAAAGTTCATCTTGTATCAGTTTCTCAAGATGTGTTCCAGGATATGTTTGCATAAAAATTAAGACATTATTAAAGAGCTGTTAAAGGCAGCAACTTATTTTAATTGTTTATAGCAGATACCCATGCAGCCAGATATGTTGGCATTGTGTGTGTGTGTGTGTGTGTGTGTGTGTGTGTGTGTGTGTGTGTGTCCTGGGGCAGTAGAGATCTTAGGTTTCCATGTGTGTTTAAAGGCACAGTGTGTGTGTATAGCCCAAGCCAAGTGTATTCCTAGTTTGTTAATCTACTTCCTATACTCATATGCCTTAAATGTAAAACTAGTTTTAGGCATTATGGAGCAAAAAGCATGTCAAATATTCATAATGGTAGATAGTCAAGAAAAATGAAAAGAAAGGTAGCAAAAGATGACAATTCCATGATGCATTTTTTTCAGAAGGTGTTGTTAAGTAATGCAGGACAGTAACTCAGCACAGTTTCAAGGAAGATCAGGAAGGGATCTGGAAAGGAAGAAAAAGACCAAAGGTAGGGAGAAAGGAAGCAAAAGACCAAAGGTAAACCTTAGAATTAAAACCCAGTATTACAGTCAAAGACATTAAAAAAAACGAGGAAGAGGAATTTGGAACTGAAAGATGGAGAGTGTGATTTATTACTCTCATTGTCTAATTTGGTCAAGCCACTACATCTACCTGAGCATATTTTAATACTGGATTTATTGCTCACTATGGTTTCTTCAGCTTTACATTTCAAGGCTGAACAATAAGGGAGAGTTCTCCAATCTACAGAAAGGATATTTAGACAGAAAAGGACTCAGTTACCTAGGGAAGCACTGTGTTTGAACTGACAGTTGGGTACAATAAGTAATGGCTTGGCTCTTATGGAGAGCAGCCTCAGAAATGGTTCTATTTACAATCAGGAAAACATGGAAGCTGCTTGATGAGGACACTAAAGGTCAATTTTGTTAGCATTGCATACACTATTATAATGAAACGAGAGTATTAATTAGCTCCTCAATTAGCTACAATATTTGCTAGATCTATTATTACTAACATAATACATAAAATGCTATTCGCTGGCTTATAGAACATATTTTAATATTCATTACGATAAAGAAAAAACTCATTAGTAAAACGTGTTATTTGGTTTTAGGTCAACGTTTAGCATATTGTGTTGTAACACAATTCAAACTTAAGGCAAAACATGTAATTAAAAGTAAGATTTTCCCAACAATATTGTAAAAACAATAGATTTATGTGTACAAGCATATGCAGTCGTATAAAGGCAAAATTAACTAAGCTTATGGAAGAGTGGCACAGAATATAAGTACCCACGGCACAGTTGTAGCAGAAATTACAACAGTATCTTCATAAGAGTAAAGGGAGAAGGAGACAATGTGAAGACAGAGTCATTATTTACATCTGTAAAGGTTTTGCTACACTACAAATTACCAAAAGGGCCATACGACGATCCTAGAACATATACGGTGTATAGGAGAAGAAAGTGTTCTTTTTTAATTAAATTTTATTTTTTACATTAATTACATTTTATTTGCTTTGCATCCCAGCTGTAGCCTTCTCCCGCATTCTCTCCCAATCCCACCCTCTCTCCCTCTTCTCCTCCCATGCCCCTCTCTAAGTCCACTGTTAGGGGAGGTCCTCCTCCCTTTCCATCTGACCTTAGCCTATCAGGTCTCATCAGGACTGGCGACAATGTCTTCCTCTGTGGCCTGGCAAGGCCGCTTCTCCCTCGGGGGTAGGGGAAGGTGTTAAAGAGCCAGCCACTGAGTTCATGTCAGAGATAGTCCCTGTTCCCCTTACTAGGGATTTTCCACTTAGCTGCCATGGGCTACAACCAAGCAAGGGTTCTAGGTTATATCCATGAATGATCCACGGTTGGAAAATCAGTCTCAGAAAGGAGTCATTTCTGACACTAATTCTCCAACAAAGAAAGTGTTTTGATTTGCCTGAGAAAATCTGGGTCACTGAATATGTAATCACTGAGGGCATATCATCAAACCATTGAAGGGTCATGTTGAACCTACATATGTGTCCTACAAATTTAGGACGTACGGATGTATCTAGATTTAATACCCAAAGTCAAACATGAAATTTAACATTTGAAATGTGGTGAAGTTTTATGTGAAACTCAACAAACTGTTTTTATTCATATTTGGAAGATGTATCATTTCACCGTTTAAAATTGTCTGCTTCCCTGGGTTACTAGTTATGTGAATGTGTGACACGGAAAATCAGAGGCTACGGCTGCCACTTTTAAAATGGTATTAACAGTTCCAGGAATGTTACTTGAAAGGTGGCAGATGTTAAATACATATTTCTAAATAAATAAACTAGTTTCAAAATTTTCAACAGGTTTAAGGTAATAAATTACTATGAATTTCACGTTCAATATAAGAATATAAGGTAGAGTATCAGGACATATTTGTTTATCACCTTTGTATTTAAGGTGGCAGAAAAGCAATACAGTCTGTTTTACTTTTGCTGTTTTTCTGAAATGTCCAATTACATACAAAGTTAATTTAGATATGTATCTGAAATTATGATTCCACTGATATCTCGGACAGACTTGCAAGAAATACTCCAACTCATCAGTTAAAATTAGACATTAAAATTCATGTCGTATATGAAACTTGTTCATTAACAGAGCATTGTGCTGTTATTTTATTAGAATTGTTTATAGTAGGAAAATGTTGTTTTAGCAATGTAGTGGTTTTAAATATTAGGTTTCCTCTTTGGGTGCATCAAAACATGCAGAGTGTAGACCTGCCAAATGGTATATATATTTCATTTTATTTTTTCAGCTCATTGAACCTTTATTAAGTCATGTTAGAGTCAGGTGTCTTACATACAAAAGAAGATACCACTCACAGAGAGCTCTGAAATGGAAAGAAAAGTGCAATTTTCCTGAGTCCAGGCTCACTGGGCATGGGAGATACATTTCAGAAGGTTCCCAGCATTTAGGTTTTTACAGATCATTATTTGGTCCTTTATAACACAAAGCATAAACACAGTCCCCTGAAATTTACTATATTTTCTCTGAAGAATGTTCACTTATGTATTGAGAGTGATGGAAAGAGGGAGGAAGAGAGGGAAAGAGAGACACACACAGAGAGAGAGAGAGAGAGAGAGAGAGAGGGACACAGGAGAAACAGAGACAGAGACAGATAAAGCACAGAACTTCATCACCACAGGAAATCCTGAGCCATTTAGAGATGTAGAAAGACTTCCTAATGATTAGACGTTTCTCAATAGTCACAGCATACTCCCAGTTCAAACCCATCTCTATATGAAGAGTGATAGTTCAGCAAATGATCCTAACTTTCTGATCTTACTCACATAACACTTGGCGTTTTAGAGCTGTGGGCATGAGCATGAAATCTTGACTTCAATTTTTTATGTGGCCCAAAATGTACTTTACAAGCAATCCCGAATAGCATAACATTCCAATGTCGTCACCACAATATTATCTTTATATACATGTCACATATGCTGTATGAATATAATTTATTCATAACTCACACTGCAGCCTTTTTAGTATGCTCAGTCTATTAAGCAAAAGCTCCAGCTACAGCTTGACCATTGTGTTCGTGCTGGGCTCGGTTACTTTTAGACTTGTTAATTAAAATGAACTATTCACCGTGCCACAGTGGTTGACTCTGGAAAATCAATGGTTATGGAACTGAATCTGGCGTGAGCCTTCTTGCAAAATCACTACATGGCAGAAGGCGGAAGGTCAATGAAGGGAGAGATGGCTGACCTCATCCTTTACAAAAGAAATATTTGTTTGTTTGTTTCTTTGTTTTTGTTAATGTATCTGTCATATGTGGCAAGATGCTCATGGAGGCCAGAATTTTGGTGAGATCTAGAATCACTTGAAAATGAGCCTCTAGGTAGGTATGCCTATAGAGATGATAACATGGATTACGTTTACTGATGTGAGGGGGCGAGTATTTAAGTTTTGTGTTTATGCAATGTTTTACATTTTACCCGGATCCTGACACTTTCTGTCATTACAAATTTTATATGTCGATCTGTGAATTGGTCATTAAAATCTTACTACACTTGGTTTTCTATAGAAAGATAATTATTGCAGATAGCTGGGAAAGAATAGAATATATTTTCCCTAGTGTTTGGTTCAAAATTTTCTTTACTATTTTCTCCACTTAAATCATAACATACTTTACAATTTCCATATCATGTAATATATGATGTTGTACTACATATAGTTTTAAAATACCTTACTCTCTTTTACTTCATAGTAAAATAAACATGCCTATTTTATTAAGCCAAAATAGCTAATGTGTTGCAATCTGCTGCTTTTAATGAATAATAAGGTGAATTATAGTGGCTCCAATTAGTGTCAGAGCTCTTCATATTTCAGGTTGTTGGGAGCTTCATTTCTATTTTGAATTATTTGATAACATCAAGTGAAATGAGATTTGCTTTTCCTTCTCACATTTGTATTTGACATATTCGTATGACAACAGCTAGGAATAGTTGTGGCCATAAATTCACATGGTTGTTTACTTTGCAAAATGAAGGAAAACTAATAGAACTTATGGAGCACAGTTTTTAAATCAAACATTAAATTCTGAAGAAGGATTTTACTTTCCTTTTAGCTTTAGCCCAATCTAATCATTTGCATCTGCCTCAGTCAAATTAGTTTAGTTGAGTGCTATTCACTTACTGTGCTTAAGGAGGTAGCCTCTTAGAGAGGCACGGGAAACATTTATTGCAAATGGATTTTATGGTGTGTGAAATAGTTTGTGTGTTTTGTCACATATGTAGGAAGTTAAATAATTTTCTCTTTGGCAGATGAACCAAGAAACTCATTCAAAATAAGAACAGGAAAAATAATGCTAATCAGAATATGATTTAACCTTTAATACAACAAAATACATTTGAGTGGATTTTGCTGTGATATTTGTCATTGTCTGAATATGGAGTTTTCTAAACTCTCTTAGGATGAAGAGGCTAAATTTCATGCTTAAAAAATTCAGTCAAGAGGGTGGAGGATGGGAT
This sequence comes from Psammomys obesus, assembly GCF_907164565.1. Taxonomy (NCBI): domain Eukaryota; kingdom Metazoa; phylum Chordata; class Mammalia; order Rodentia; family Muridae; genus Psammomys; species Psammomys obesus. Next base: position 5,708,871 of record NW_026590663.1, on the reverse strand, counting down.
TTCGGTCCCACGATTGGCTGAGCTCTGCTGGGTTCACTGGCTGTACTGGCCACATTGGATCCAACCCAGGTGGGGTAAGATGCTAAATCCTCACTCAGAAGGGCAAGCAGGATAAGTATTGGATGTAGGAGAAGACAATGAACAGGACAGGAGCCTTCCAGAGAGGACCTCTGAAAGACTCTACCCATCAGGGTATCAAAGGAGACACTGAGACTCATAGCCAAACTCTGGGCAGAGTGCAGGAATCATGGAAGAAGAGGGAGATAGAAAGACCTGGAGGGGACAGGAACTCCACAAGGAGAACAACAGAGCCAAAATACCTGGGCCCGGGTTAACTGCAGAGACTGATTGATACTCCAACCAAGGACCATGCATGGTGCAGACCTAGAGCCCCTGTTCAAAGGAAGCCCTTTGACAGCTCAGTTTGCAAATGGGTTCCCTAGCAAGGGGTACAGGGGCTGTCTCTGAAAGAACTCAGTGGCCAGCTCTTTGATCACCTCTTCCTGGGGTGTGCAGCCTTACCAGGCTACAGAGAAAGATGATGCAGCCAACCTTGATGAGACATGATAAGCTCAGACAGTAGAGGGCATAGAAGGAGAAGAAGGAGGTTGGCTGGGACTGGTAGGAGATGAGGGAGGGGCTGTAGGGGTTATACAAAGTGAATAAGTTATAATAAATAAATATGTAAACAAATTTAAATTTTAAAAATCAGTCAAATATAAATCATAAATATTAAACATTGTAAATATAAAGATTTTCAACTTGATGTATAGGTGTATTTGCTGATGAAGATTTTTGTAAGAGGAGTCTTATTTCCAAATTAATCAAGTCATATTATTAACTATGAGTATCTTTTGATACTCCATCATTTTTTCAGGGATAAAAAGTGAATAAATTGTAATAAATAAATGTATCCTTTGGAAGAGTACAGAAAATCATATGAAAGAAGGGAGAGTTAGTATGACGTGGAAAGGATAGGAGCTCCACAAGGACCAAATATATTTGGGCACAGGGATCTTTTCTGAGACTGACACTCCACCAAGGACCATGTATGGATATAACCTAGAACCTCTGCTCAGATGAAGCCCGTGGTAGCTCAGTAACCAAGTGGGTGTCCCTAGTAAGGGGAACAAGGACTATTTCTGACAGGAACTCAATGGCAGGCTCTTTGACCTCCCCACCCCCCCAAGGGAGGAGCAGTCCTGCTAGGCTACAGAGGAGGACTTTGCAGCCAGTCCTGAAGATACCTGCTAAAACAGGGTCAGATGAAAGGCGAGGAGGTCCTTCCCAAGCAGTGGACTTGGAAAGGGGCAGGGAGGAGATGAGGGAAGGAGGGAGGGATTGGGAGTGAATGAGGGAGTGGGACACGGCTGGGATACAGAGTTAATAAAATGTAACTAATAATAAAAAAAGAAAAATATAAAACTAAACAGCCCCTCATGACAATGCATTGATGTTCAAAGTTCAGAAACCATAAGTAATTTTTCATAGTAAGTGGACATTTCAGAAAGTTACTCATGACTGTAGTCATTTCCATGTGCAAATCTTAAGTACATATCTGTATGTACAGCAGTTTCTTCGAAGACATTGTAAGGAGTAAATAGATCAAACATTTAGTGCATATATAACAGGAATTATGTACAAAGATAGAAAAATATTTACCAATTTGGTATATTTTAATTACTTACATAAATTTTTATAATCTGCATATTTCACTTTTTAAGTCCTATTATTTCTTTCTGACAACACATTTTAAGACAACAAATTGTTGGAGAGGGGCCTGGGAGGAAATGAGGGAGGGAGGGTGAGATTGGGAGGGAATGAGGAAGGGGGCTACAGCTGGGATACAAAATGAATAAACTATAATTAATATAAAAAATAAATATTAAGATAAAAAGAAAACAACAAATTAATATCTGGGCTTGTATTTGAAAGTAGAATAAAACCACAGTTTTATTTTTAAAATAAAATTTTAAAAATTTTCAAGTTTATACAAAACCGGTTATTTTAAATTATAATAGTTTAAAATGTTTATTTGGGGATGGTAGAAAATTTTATTTCTGAGTAAAGAGTTGAGAGACTGCTTCACATGTGTAGCAACCGCCTAAAAGCCAAGCACATGCAGCTGACATAGGAGAATCATGAGTACTAGCCAGGCTAGTAAAGAGACAGTGTGGGCCCAATATACACTGTCTCAAACAACAATAATAAAGAGTCCATGGTCTGCAGTTTATACTTACAAAAGGATAAAACAAGCTTTATCTTTGATTGCTGGAGTAGATATGAGTGATTAACAGGCCAGTGACAGTGACTCCTGAAGTTTAAGGCATGGCTTTTCTCTTGTCCTGATCCTGTTTTCTTCGGGTTCTAGCTGAAAGAATAGCCTATGCATTCTGTGACTTCAGGCCCCTGTGTATTGAACTTACAGCTTATAAGACCAACACAAGCAACAAGCAAAGACAAAGAAAATATTCATGTCCTGGAGCAAAACATACATTCTTGTCTGGAAAACACTTTAACACCCGCAGAAAAGGTAACAGCCTTCTCAAGTGCTTTTCTGCCTTCTGACTCGGCTTTCATACAAACAGGAGTGTGTTCCCAATAAAGGAGGGAGGAAACCTTGCCAAGTGCTTTTGCCCTCTCTGGCTAGGGAGAATGAATACATTTTCTACTTAGATGTACTCATGAAATTCACTTGTTTCTAAAATGGCAGCCTCAGATCCAATCTTAATGTTTTGGTTTAACACATACTTATGTGACTTGAAATTCAGAATCTGTTTTGAAAATACAAATGATACAAACTAGGAAGATCATGCTGTTTGTCTCATATATATGAAATATATTTTTATTTGTTTTTTATTACAGTTTATTCACTTTGTATCCCAGCTGTAGCCCCCTCACACATCCCCTTCCACTCCTGCCTTCCCTCCCTCTTCTCCACCCATGCCCCTTTCTCATAATCTAGAAACCCTGCACAGATGTAGCCCATGACAGCTTAATCTCCAATTGGGGTCCCTAGTAAGGAGAACAGGGCTGCTCTGACATGAAACATATTTTTCAAGTGCTGGAAATCACTTGGTAAAATTTTGTTCTAACAATAAGAAGCCCATGAAGAAACAGGGTTTCTTTGACTTATTTTTCCCCATTCTCATGGAATGAAAGTTGTTTCCAGCTTCTATAACACAACATGGCTATTTAATATCTTCCCATTTAATTATCTAACTGGGACAAAGATTCCATAAAGGAAACCTAAAGCGCCAAATCATTTCTGCTGGCTGTCAGCTCCGCTAATGTGTAGAGAATGTGTTGAAGTATCAGTTGGGGTCTCCATTTCATGTGTACCATGGAAGACTGCTTTCATAAACATGTGAAAGTACGCTTCGACAAGTTATCTTATTGAAGTTGGTTCTGTTGGGTGTAGGCTAAGAAACCTGCTTTTTGTTTGTTATACATGTTTTATAAATCTTTAGAGTGAAACATATGTTTTACACGAAGGAAAAAACAAACAAACCGTAATTAGTGAACACATTTCATGACCCCTATTAATATAAGTCAAATCACATATTTCCTTTCATTATGGATTTAAAACACTTAGATGTTAGTTCAGGTCATTTCATCTAAATATGTAAAATTATTTCCATGCACAGAAAACAAGCAGAATTGGAGAGCTGGGGAGAAATGCGGAATATGGGAAGATAATGAACTAATGAATCTGAAATATTGACTTTGTATCCTGACTTTAGGTTTAAAGGAATGGCTAAAGCTGCATTTGCATGAAGGTAAATCTGGAACAAAATTAGGCAGATACAAGACTTTTTTTCTATATTCAAAATACTATACAAGCCTAGAAAATTCCTGAATCATAAAGACAAACATGCTTTCATGAATTCCCTCTCCCCTGTCACTGCTATCTTAGTTTTTTAAAGTGGACCTGGCTCTCTCTGACTTTCTAGTCTAGCAGGATCATTAGAAACTGGGTATAAGTAGCAGGCTCTGGTGATGGTCGTGGTACAATTTCCAGCGTTATCCGTGGAATGGATACAGAAATTGTGGTATTTTTTACACAATGGAATACTACTCTGTAATCAAAAACGAGGAAATCATGAAATTTGCAGGCAAATGGTGGGATCTAGAACAGATCATTCTGAGTGAGGTATCTCAAAAGCAGAAAGACACACATGGTATAGACTCACCTATATAGACTTATAAGATATGATAAACATAATGAAATCTATACACCTACAGAAGATAAACATGAAAGAAGACCCAGAGTAAGATGATCAGTCCTCACTTAGAAAGACAAATGGGATGGGCATTGCATGTAGGAAAAAACAAGTAACAGGACAGGAGCCTACTGCAGAGGGCCTCTGAAAGACTCTACCTAGCAGTGTATCAAAGCAGATACTAAGACTCATAACCAAACCTTCAGCAGAGTGCAGGGAATTGTATGAAAGAAGGGGGAGTTATAGGAGCTCCACAAGGACCAAATATATCTGGGCACAGGGATCTTTTCTGAGACTGACACTCCACCAAGGACCAGGTATAGATATAACCTAGAACCCCTGCTCAGATGAATCCCGTGGTAGCTCAGTAACCAATTGTTTTTCCGTATTAAGGGGAACAGGGGCTATTTCTGACAGGAACTCAATGGCTGGCTCTTTGACCTCCCCCCCCCCAAGGGAGGAGCAGTCCTGCTAGGCCACAGAGGAGGACTTTGCAGCCAGTCCTGAAGATACCTGATAAAACAGGGTCAGATGAAAGGGGAGGAGGTCCCCCCTCTCAGTGGACTTGGAAAGAGGCATGGAGGAGATGAGGGAGGGAGAGTGGGATTGGGAGGGTATGAGGAAGGGGGATACAGCTGGGATACAGAGTTAATAAAATGTAACTAATTATAAAAAAAGAAAGAAACTGGGTATAAGCATGGCTGTCTCACTATGTATCAGTTCATGTCAGTGTCCAGCTGGAGAAAGTTGGAAAGAAAACCCTGAGATGTCCCTATAAGCTCCCTGCTCATGATGAATCTGACAAGGTTGTTACTGGGCATGCTACAGATAAAGGCCAAATAACTCTTAGATCCGGTTACCATTTATATTTCCTGCTAACACATTTCAAAGCACGGGTTTTCCAAATTTACAAAATGCAACTAATGGCTTTTCATTGGCAAGTGAAAGAACATTGATCTTGCATCTTGGAGTGGCTCAGAACTGCTCTCACCTACCAAAACTCACATACTGAGTTCACGTCAATATCATTCTCATCCTTTAGGTAGGAGCATGTACGCACTGAACATTGTTAGGCTCTAGAGCTTCTAAACATTGGTTTTAACTATTGTTACCATAAGCATTGGAACGTATATTTCATTACTCTTTATTTTAATATTTAACTAAATATACTGAATCTGCCTCTGTTCTCACAGTGGCTCAGCTATCAAGGCATTTTTTTTAAGATTTTAGTTTAAAAGTAGTGTTTGTTTATAAATAATTTGTTTTAATTTTTATTAATTACACTTTATTCACTTTGTATCCCCCCTGTAGTTTCCTTCCTTCTCCCCTTCCGTTCCCACTCTCCCTCTCCTGTAATAAGAACAGGGACTGCCTCTGACATGAACTGATTGGCTTGCTCTTTGAACACCTCCTCCTGAGGGGGAGCAGCCTTACCAAGCCACAGAGGAAGACAATGCAGCCACTCCTAATGAGACTTAATAGATTAGGATCTGAAGGAAGGAAAGGAAGACCTCCCCTATCAGTGGACTTTGGGAGGGGCATGCATTCAAATAACTTTTACTTTGTATAATATAGTATAATTTAGAACAAATGTCAATCTTTCCTTCCCCATTAATTTATTTTTAAAATTTTAACACCTGATAAATGTTATAAATATACTGCCTGTAGGTACAGACATATTTGTGACTAATCATTCATATTTTATTACATTAAATGATGGGTAACACACATTGAATTTTATTTCTTTTGCATTTATTTAATTACCGGTCTTGCTTGCACATAGTTTTCATGCCATGTTAAAGTCATACTTTTTAATTTTGTATGGAATTACAATGAATATTTTCTATATTGTTTCAAGAGTTTCTTACTAGTCATATAAATCTTTATGATTTAAATACTTTAATTATTTCATATTGTAGTGCTCAGAGTTTGCTGTTTGACCATATACTCAACTGGAGCTTCTCATTTCATTCTGTAGACATTGCGTTCACTACAGTAAACAAGCTCAATGCAAAGTGTTCCTTTAAATCCAGCATGAAGAAGAGGAGTCTTGCTTATCCCCACGTAACTATTGTAGACTCACCTTGTAAAGGAGTAAACACAAAGTCAGAAAGTAAACAAGCCACTGTACCGTGTTTACTTGTTTGAAAGAGTGCTATAGGCAGCTTCACAGCTGTGTAACATCATCTAACTGATCACCAACACTGTTTTTTTCCAAAGCAAGATAAATGAAGGACACATGTAGTAACCTTCCTAGATAGAGAAACAGCAACATTGGCAGGATGGACCTTGCCAGTGCAGGAACCAGCAGAGAAACCCAGCTCTGCTGTCTGCTAACTTGCATTTGTCTAGCTTCGTATTTGGCTAGAGACACTGGCAGCGGAGATTTAATTTATCGCTCGACTATTTATATTATAGGATTTAATATCCTGCAGTACAGTAGACTCGCAGTGTTCAGGGCTCTGGGCATACTGGGAGACACAGTACAAATGACCCCAGGAAGCAGGAGGTAAAGGAAAATAATTACAAAATGCTGGGACAAAAGCCATCCCTCAGTGTGAGCATAAATACAATCCTTAGCCTTGTCAAGAACCCAAGTGTGAAGAGTGCGAGATAACCGGGATAATCGCGGGTACAGTTCCAGAGTGAGAGGATCAGCGGGCACTGTGCGCAGCCTTTTCTCCAGGTTATACTGTTCATTACCTGCTGAGTTCTTAATTGAGTAAAAGATGGCTAGGATGAATCTTGATTGCATAATCAGAAGTTTGACCAAAACCCAACATATGAAACAAGGAAATGTGAACAAAAAAAGCCAGGAAGGTCTCCTTAAATTATTCTGGAATCTCTGTAAACACACTCCCAGCTGGGTCTTTAGCAAGGATGAAGCACAGGCTTCAGGCTTTTTATAATTAAGTCCCCCAAACCATGTGGTTCCAGCAGCATAAGACAAATAAGTTAATGTAAAGCCTGGGCTGTCTACAAGCAATTGTACGTGCATGGAGGGTTAATGAAATGATATTCATCATACTCACTGAGTTTCTGTCAAACAGACGTGAAACTTTAAACACAAGGCTGAATAGCCTCAAAAAGTCCAGTGTGAAGTGGTCATCCATGAAAATCTTGTACACATAAACATCACAGGTTGCATTTTAAATGTACAGTTGTATACACACACACACACACACATACACACACACACACACGTGCGCACACACCAATATGTAAGAATAATAATCAAAGAAAAAGAGGCAATGAACTTGAGATGAGGAGGCATGGAAGGGGTTGCAGAGAGAAAAAGGAGGTTTCAAGTGACGTAGTCTATTTCAATTAAAAACATATTTAATAAAAAAGCAGCAATGGCTGGGTGATATCGGGTCTCTGTTGAGTTCAAGGCCAGCCTTGTTCACAGAATGAGTTCCGAGATAGATGGAGGTACACAGAGAAAACCTGCTTCAGAAAACAAAAAAGAAGCAAAACAAGACAAAACAAAAACAAAAACAAACAAACAAAGCAGTAACAGCGTCATCGTTGACTTAAAAAATGTCATAGGTCTGATCAGGCTAGTCTTAGTGTCTAGCCTAGGAGCACAATTTGATAAATGTTTGGGTGTTGGTTAATGAACCTTGAATTTTCACTTAATGAAGTGACTATGTGCCTCAATGGCAGTGGTCGTCCTTTAGCGTGAACCAGTGTTCTTCGTTCCCCCTAGACTGTGGATTTTGTTATTTATTGCGTCATGTTAAGTATATGCTACTGTACTGCTCATCAGTGCTCTCTTCTCCCTTTCACTGAAGTGGCCACTATAGCTCAGCCCAATACGATAGAAACATTTACATCCTGGAATCAACAATTTGTAAGTTAACTGACCTTGAAGAAATGGCTTAACAGTTTTGTTTTCCAGCTGTAAAACTTTCACAAGAACATTTGATTCATGAGGATTTTAAGCGATTTTAATGACCAGAGAATGCAAAACTGTTTACGGTAGGCCGTGAACTACTGAAAGCAGTTTTCTTAAATTCACTCATTTAGTCTTCACGTTTAAAATTATGCTCGGAGAGACAACACTGGCCTTATTCAGCAGATGAGAATGCTAGCGAATATGCCAGCAGTGTGCGAATATTGACTGGCAGAGTTTGGTTTAAATGTCAGCAACACGTGTTCATCATGTGTTGCTTTCTCTACTCGTGCGAGGGGATTTGTCAGTAATCACAAGCCTCCCTCCCAATCCTCTGTGTCTTCTAGGTAACAGAAATAAAAGACAGGGGAAAGCGGGCTAGTGATTAAATGTGGTGTTCAACTCCAGCAGATAGTGTAGGGAATGCTTGCTGGGCTGGTTTTGAACCTTTGAGTTTATCATTGCAGTGTCTGTTCTTTATCTTAGATGCAATGAAACAGGTAGGACATACTCCCCCGTCACTACCGCTCCCACCTGGCACTCAATCCTCCTCACTTGCTTCCTCTTCCCCTGGGGCTTGACAAGGCAGCCCAGCCGGGGGAAAGGGATCCAAAAGCAGGCAACAGAGTCCATGTCGGAAACAGTCCTCATTCTAATTGCTTGGGGACCCTCGTGAAGAGCAAGCTGCCCATTAGCTATGTGTGTGTAGGGGACATAGGACCAGTCCATGCCTGCTCTTTGGTTCGTGGTTCAGTCGCTGTGAGCCCCCCCATGGTCCTTGGTTAGTTGACTCTGTTAATCTTCTCCTATAGTTCTTGTTCTCTTCGGGTCCTCTCTTTTTCCCCCATCTCCTCCACAAGACTCTCCAAGTTCTGCATAATATTTGGCTGTGAGTGTCTGCATGTTTCCATCTGCTCTGTGGTGGAGCCTCTCAGAGGAGAGTTATGCTAGTCTCCTGTCTGCAAGCATAGCAGAGCATCATTAATAGTGTCAGGGGTTGGCTCTAAGCATTTAGGCTTTTATCAGTTTGGGGGAAAATATATAAATTATTTGATACCAATTTCAAGATTTTTTTTGTTTTAAAGTAATACCATTAATATTATATGCATGCTTAATTTTATCTTTTAATCAGTTTTTGTAATATTCACCCTTCTGTTTCCTATGTCCAAATTCTCTTCCACCCTTCCTTGCTCGCTTTCGAGTTCAGGGTCTCTTTTCCTTAATTGTTATCACACACACACACACACACACACACACACACACACACACACAAACACACGCATTTTTGAATAGAACCTACTTAGTCTGCATAATATTCCTTGTATGTATGTATGGACTGACCATTTTTTATTGGACAGCCACTTGGTGTGCTCTTCCCTGAGGAAGATCATTTCTTTTCCTCAGCGTTCCTTAGTTTTCTGTAGTTCCTTGTGTACCTCTCCATTAACCAATTATGAGAGGAATTCAGTAGTTCAAACCAAGTATAGTTAAAGAAAATTAAAGACTCAGTGGCCAGTTTTTTGATCACTTCCCCCTGGGGGTTGCAGCCTTGCCAGGCCACAGAGGAAGACAATGTTTGATAGTCTAGGGTCAGAGGGATGGGGAGGAGGACCTCCCCTATCAGTGGACTTGGGAAGGGGCATGGGAGAACAGGAAGAGAGGGTGGGAAGGGGCTACAACAGGGATACAAAGTGAATAAACTGTAACAAATAAAAAACACATAAATACATAAGACTTCTATATTCCTTGGACTTCTGAATTTTTACTTCAAGATTAACTTTTAACTTCAGCAGAAATAATTTGATTGTAACCAGTACCCAGTGCCTTATGATCATGATTTGTATAAGTTTTTTCTTCCCAATTTCTCAAGTCTATTTTAGTTGATTCTTAGATGCAAGTAGAGAGATAGAGGAGACAAATCATTTATTTATGGGAACTTGTTGAAGATATAAAAATATTTTAATGATAATTTATAATAAACAGATATATGAAGGAACCGAGGCTTTATAAAATGATGTCTGTATTTTTTTTTATATCCTCTTAGTAGTTCTCTCTGTGTTTGGAGCCAGACTCTTTCATCCTTTCCATTTCAAGCTTACAGAAGCATACTGTTCATATAACTTGACATGAGGACTCAGAGCAGCTATTTCCTTCTGTCAGATCAGATGTGAGCTTCCACACACAAGACCATTTATTATTGAGCTGTGCCCAACATGACTAAATAAAAGTTACAGTACTCTCTGCTATTCCCACTAAATAGTCCCTGCTCTGTGTCTTCTCTGTAGGCTCATGTCCCATATAAAAAGTCTGTTTATTTCCTCACTGACTTCATGATTAAAGAAATATAAATATAAATCCATGTGCTTTAGATAAATTTATTTAAACACTTAAAACAACCATATCAAGTATTTTTTAGTTTTATAAAAATTGCATAATAAAAATGTTGAAAGAAAATAATTAAAATCATCTTTGCAGCTGAGTCTTAAAGGTACATTCTCTTTAATTTTGTCTAACAAAACGTGTTCTGCTTGACGGTGGTGGTGGCGTCTTTAATCACAGTACTTTGGAGGCAGAGGCAGGTGGATCCCTGAATTCAAGACCAGTCTGGTTTACAGAGCAAGTTCCAGGCTAGTCAGGGCTCTGTTACACAGAGAAAACCTGTCTTGAAGAATCAAAAGCAAAAAATGTTACCATTCCTAATAGTACGTGACTATTATTTCCTTAAGTTGTTAGTGTTTATTTTTCCCGTGTGGGAACTTATTATTCCCCATTACTTTGTTATAATTCAGATGATGCTTAAGCCACAGTATTTTACATTTTATTGTCACTTTCCTTTCCAGATACTTAATGTACATATTTTAAGTACTATCAGATAGTTAGCACCTCTCAAGAGAGCCTAATGTGTACAGGCCACACTCATATTATTCTCATAATAGTTTCATTAACTTATGCTGCTGTGTGGCAGGAGCCATTCTATCATCATCATCATCATCATCATCATCATCATCATCATCATCATCACAATTTAGTCACTTTGTATCCCAGCTATGGTTGCTTCTCTTGTCTCCTCCCAATCCCACCCTCCCTCCCTGTTCTCCTTCTGTACCCCTCCCCTAGTCCACTGATAGGGGAGATCCTTCTGCCCTTCCAACTGACCCTAGCCTAACAGGTCTCATCAGGACTGGCTGCATTGTCTTAAAAGAGCTTGTAAGCAAGGGGGCCTTCTGGAAGGAATCTGGTGTTTTGCAAAGTCTGTACCATGGTGCACCCCAGAACTGCCTTACTGCAGGAAAAAAGTGGCTGGTTTAAGTTTTCCTCCTTAGCAGCAGTGTAGCCAGTCCCTAGACCTAAAGAAGGAATCCTGGGCCCAATCCCCTCTTTCTTGTTTTTTTCAATCCTCAGTGATTGGTTGCCTGAGCCATCAGCTTGGCTACCCAAGAGATAAAGATAACATTCCTTGTCCAGTCCCCAATCATACCTTGAACCCTGGAACCTTCCAAAATCACAGAGAGAGACATTGGTAGCAGACTTTAAGAGGTATATATGATAAAGATTTTGTCTTCCCACTAAACTGAGACTTCCTCAAGAAAGAGAGAGAGAGAGAAAGAGAGAAAGAGAGAGAGAGAGAATATTGCCAATACTCTTCTCTCTCAGGGCTTGGTGTACTTAGTGAATAAAGAACAATGCTTTAAAATAATGCTGGGTCTGGCTCATAAAGAATGGCCAAAGTCCGGTGAACATATGGGTACACAAAAGGTCTGGTTCCCGGTCATTTCTGTGTCCTTAGCATATGACCTGTAGAAAATAGGTTGACATGCCTACACTGTCCACATCTTCTATAAAATTTAAATGAAAATATTGGTTAATGACTTTGCAAAGTTTAACTATAGAATTAAGTTTAGTAACTAATATGACCCTAGTACTGTAGTTTATTCATCTGAGAGAGTAACAAGCCTATATTCTTCTATTGAGGAAAATAATTAGTTTACAACACTACAGATTTAGTGTGTTAGGAATTAATTATGGAAGAGTTGAACTGCATCTCTCCCATCTTCCTTCCTTCCTTCCTTCCTTCCTTCCTTCCTTCCTTCCTTCCTTCCTTCTTCCTTCCTTCCTTTCTCTCTCTCTTTTTTCCTTTCTCATTCCCAGGGACGCTCAAATGTTAATTTCAAATATTAGCTTGAGTCAAAAATTATGGCTATTGCAGCCAGTCTTGATGCGAGCTGATAAGCTAGGGTTGGGTGGCAGGGGCAATGAACCTCCCCTATCAGTGGACTTGGAGAGGAACATTGGAGGAGCAGAGGGGGGGATTGGGAGGGAATGAAGGAGGGGGCTACAGCTGGGACACAAAGAGAATAAAATGTAATAAATGTAAAAATAAAAAAATTAATTTTAAAATTATGGATATTCTACCCTGGTCCTGGGATACTCTTTTGAGGTCCTAACTCTGATTGAATGTGATACTCTGAATCCACTATGATGTGAGGAGACTCAGAGGACAGGACAGGTTACGATTCCATCCTCAAGTTTGCTGCATAGGGCTGATTCTCAGGTAGCCAGGCTGACTGATTTGACTGTCAGTAGGTAGTAGAACCTGGCTACAATTTCATGAAAAGCTGCTTATGAAAGTAGCTATATGAAGCAATTCCAAGAGTATCCTGAGTATCCTCTCAATTTGGCAGCATCAGATAGTGGGGATTCTTAGATGGTAGCACACATACAATCCAAGCAGATGACCTAAAGCCATTTCGCCTCATATAATCTACATTTGGAAACCATGAAACATAATTCTCCTGGAATATCTTGGTTACAAACGAGTAGCTTAATTTATCCTAGCTAGGAAAGGAGGCACACAATGAGTCTGCCACCCTAAAGAAACACTTAAATATAAGCTGTAGAAGTTGAAACAAATGTTATAACTTTTTTTTTTATCACCTGGCAATGATCATTTAATACAACGTTCTAAATTATCCACATTGCTAAAAGTAAACAGGCGTTTCTATCTTTAATGGCAATGTGATGGCTAAGACCCTCTTTTGTTCACTACTGCTTTCTCATCTTCCTTTACCTCTGACTCTCAGCTAGTAGGAATTGGCCTTGGAATGCTTCTTCATCGAGGGGGAGGGGGTGAGCATGAGCTCCTTCATCCTCCCATGCTGATGTATGTAGATGCTAATTGCTCCTACAAGCATCAAACAAAAGTTCTTGGACCTGTATACACATGCCCCATTGTCTTCTGGAAATCTCTGTTTATATGCTAAGCATTTTAAAAGGCAGATCCATAGGGAGACACTTGGTTCTCTTTCCTACTAAGGAGCCAAACAGCAGAGTCAACCACTCTCCACCCCATTTAAGATATTGTTCCGGTTGTATACTTCTCTTTGTTGTTGCTCATATCTAAATTCATTATGATTTTCTCTGATTACCATTCACAACTTGTTTGTAAAAGTTTTCCCCCTACAAATGAGATAGAAATTACAATATTTGCGTAATTGTAATAAAATAACGCTATATGAATTCCCAAACAGTGTCTTACTGCAGCATTAGGAAGAGGAGGAATACTGATAAATTACTGAGATGATCTTATTCCTAATCATGCGAAATAATATTTTCCCTCTCCTCTCCACAATTATAAAACTAACATACACACACACACACACACACACACACACACACACACACACACCACACACAAGCACACCAGCGCGTTCACAGGCACAAACACACTATTAAATTAATAATTAATTTTAAAACCTTAAAAAGCATAACAATTAAGCCTGTGTGGTATTTTCAAATACAAGTTTTTGTTACATATTTTAAGAAAAACTCAAAAACCATAATTATTGCAAATTAAAAAGAAGTTACAGAAACAAATTTTGGCTACAGTAACTTCTTTAGTGGCAGAAGCCATTTTCTTTTGTATGCAGGACTTGGCTGTAGGATGTTTTACCACTTGGCTGTGTAATGACTAATAAGCCTCCCTGGAAATCCTCTTCACCACACCTCTTATTTGTTTGTACATCTGTGCATCAAAATTCTGCTGAGCAAATCATGAGGGGAAAAGCACAGAAAGATTCTGAAAAGCAAGTTCTCGTCTTTCATCCTTTCCCTCTCTGTGAGGAACACTGGACGGTAATGTTTGGGAAAGGAACATCGTCCTTAGTCAGCATGAAGTCACCTGAGAAAATGCCAACATTCACTCAGAAAAATTGGAGAAAAAGGTAAAACATCACTGATTCATCAAATAAATGGCCATGGAATTACCTTTCTCTGAGCTCTACTTATGAGACCATGATGAACTGCGTATTGATTTAAAGACATTTTTGTTGAAGTCTCTATTCATCATATTGCAAGAAATCCTTATGAATCATGTTGTAAAACCTCGTCGAGGACCAGATCAGCATCATTCCTGTCTATGTAAAAGAAGCTACAAGTATTAATCAGTCTGTTCACAGCAACTCGGCTTTCTTTATTTTGATTTCTCCTTCTCTCTTTTTTCTTCTCATTTCTCCATGCCTCTAGTGTTGCCTATGTTTACCTGATAGTATTTCTGTCTGTCTGTTGCTGATGTCCACACACCATACATTAAGGCGTGTGTAATCATCTGCAGACAGCATATCCAATCTTCACCAGATACTGACTTCTTTCAGCAGAAGATAGTGTGGAGCTCCCTAAAGGCTCGTTCCTTGCACACATGGACTGTTAAACTTCCCTGCACAATGGATATAAAAAGACTGTCATTTTGAAAGTTTCAGAAACTTTAGATACCGAGCCTAGGAAAAACATTTGAATTTTTGTACACAATGCCTTAAATATATGAACTTTGTTTTGAGATTTAATGTACACAATGAAATTTAGCCTATAATTGCTATTCTTTTAAAGAATAGGAGCCACTGACTGGACTTGGAGAAGGGCATGGGAGGAGATGAGAGAGAAAGGTGGGATTGGGGGAGATGAGGAGGGGACTACGGCTGGGATACAAAGTGAATAAACTGTAAATAAGATAAAAAAATAAAAATTTAATTGAAAAAAGAATTCGAAAAAAGCCTATGTGCTCATCTGCATACTACCAAAGATAATAAAAAAATAACAAAAAATTGGAGCCATCAAATATGTAGTAGATAGCTATTGTTTATTCACAGGAATAGTATTATATGGGCTTAGTAAACACAAATAATACTATAGTTTAATAGTTTTATGAAGTTTAAAATACTGTGCTTGCATGTGAAAAATGATTACATAGCACGCACATTGTTGAATCTGTTTTGTTGCCACCTGCGCAGCTAGGAACCTAAGTTTGCCAAGTGCAGGAGATGTTTTCTTGGCATCCAACTCTCAAGCATTCCGTAAGTAATCATCTCATTACTTACCATATAGATTCTGTTTTCCTTTCAAGAATAATCACTGACAAACACAGTCTCACCCCTTTTAGAAATACCTTCTCATTAGTTTTGCCAATACCTTGTACGCTGGGGCTTAATCTAATTTTGATGCATCATATATTAGCTGCACTGTTTTAATCAACACTAGCAGGATTCTGGCAACTAAGCCAGTGCTTGGTGAGCTAAGTTAGATCCTACACATTTGAATTGAATATATTGTAAATCTAACAAAAGCACCAGAAAAAAGAAAACTATTTTCACATACACTATGTCTTATTATAGTTCAAAAGACATAATTAAATAAGCATTACCATTTTATCAAAAACGAAACATGAAATATGAGGTACATGGAGTATTACTTTATGCAATACATAAAATACTCAAAGGTTTACTTTATTCTGCTTAATATTTTATTTTCCTAAAGGAACAATCTGATAATTAGATGTCACTATATTCCTGGTAGTAAAGAGGAGAAAGAGAATACAGATTTAGAATGTGTTATGCCATTCATACTCTTGCTTCTCTTTGGAATCAGGTGCTTTGTCCAGGAATTTAGTTAAAAGTACATTGAGAGTTCATTTAACCAGTCAGAATAACTCATACACACACACACACACACACACACACACACACACACACACACATTATCAGTTCTTCAGTTGAGGGACATCTAGGTTGTTTCCATTTTCTGGCTATTATAAAGCCGGCCACAGAGTTCATGTCAGAGACAATCTCCGTATGGTTTACTAGGCTACCCACTTGGGAACTGAATAGCCAGTGGCCTTCCTCTGAGCAAGAGGTCTAGGTCTTTTCCATGCAAGGTCCTTGGTTGGAGTATCAGTTTCTGCAGGCACCCTTGGGCCCAGGTATTTTAGCTCTGTTGTTTTCTTTGTGGAGTTCATGCCCCCTCCTGAGATTTTACATCACACCATGAGAATGGCTAAGACAAAAAACTCCAGGGTTGATGCATGCTGGAGAAGTTGTGTTGAGAGGGAAACCCTCCTCCATTGCTGGTGGGTATTTAAGCTTGTACAGTCACTTTGGAAATCAATCTGGCACTTTCTCAGAAAATTAGGAATAGTGCTATCTCAAGATCCAGCTATACCACTCCTAGACATTTACCTAAAATATACCCTGCAATTCAGTAAGGACATTTGCTCAACTGTGTTCATAACAGCTATATTTGTAATAGAATCTAGGTTGTTTCCAGTTTCTGGCTATTATATTATAAATGAACATAGATGAGCATGTGAGCTTGTGGAATGTCCTTTGGTTATATGCCTAGTGGGGTCTTGACATAGAGCTATTTACAATTTTCTGAGAAACTGACAGATTGATTCCCAACATGGCTTTATAAGTTTACACTCCCACCAGAAACGGGTCAGTGGTTCCCGAGCTGCACATCCTCACCAGCATGAGCTGTCAATAGTCTTTTTGATCTTAGCCATTTTGACAGCTATACTATGAAATCTCAGAGTCATTTTGATATGCATTCCTCTGATGGCTAAAGGTGTTGAACAGTTTTTCAAGTGCTTCTCAGTCATTAGAGATTCCTCTATCAATAATTCTCTGTTTAGATCTATACCCCATTTTAAAAAATTGGATTATTTGGTTTATTGCTGGTTAGTTTCTTGAGTATATTTTGAAAACTTGCCCTCTGTCAGATGTGGAGTTATAAAAATATTTTCCTATTCTGTAGGCTGTCATCTTGTCCTGTTGTCCTTTACTTTACAGAAGTTTTTCAGTTTCACGAGATGCCATTTATTAACTGTGGATTTTGGTTCCTGCACTATTGGAGTTCTGTTTTTAAAATTCTATTCATTCATTCATTCATTCATTCATTCATTCATTCATCTATTACAAGTTATTGACTTTGTATACCCACTGTAGCCCCCTCCCTCATCTCTTCCTAGTCCCCCACACACACGCACACACTCCCTTTTCTACCTCTATGCCCTTTCCCTAGTCAACTGATAAGGGAGGACCTCTACCGTATCTAACCCTAGCTTGTCAGGTCTCATCAAGTTTGGCTACATCATTTTCCTCTGTGGCCTGGCAAGGTTGCACGTCCCAACAAGAGATGATCAAAAAGCCTGCCACAGAGTTCATGTCAGAGACAACCCCTGTACCCTTTACTAGGGTACCAACTTGGGAACTGAGTAGCCAGTGGGCTTCCTCTGAGCAAGAGGTCTAGGTCTTTTCCATGCAAGGTCCTTGGTTGGAGTATCAGTCTCTGCAGGCACCCTTGGGCCCAGGTATTTTAGCTCTGTTGTTTTCTTTGTGGAGTTCATGCCCCCTCCTGAGATTTTACATCACACCATGAGAATGGCTAAGACAAAAAGCTCCAGGGTTGATGCATGCTGGAGAGATTGTGCTGAGAGGGAAACCCTCCTTCACTGTTGGTGGGTATTTAAGCTTGTACAATCACTTTGGAAATCAATCTGGCACTTTCTCAGAAAATTAGGAATAGTGCTATCTCAAGATGCAGCTATACCACTCTTAGACATTTACCAAAAATATAGCCTGCAATTCAGTAAGGACATTTGCACAACTGTGTTCATAACAGCTATATTTGTAATAGTCGGAATCTAGAAACAACCGAGGTGTCCCTCAGCTGAGGAATGGATACAGAAATTTTGGTATATTTACACAGTGGATTGCTACTCAGCAATTAAAAACAAGGAAATTTGCAGGTAGGAACTAGTAAAGATCATCCTGAGTAAGGTAACCCAGAAGCAGAAAGACACACAATGTATATACTCACTCATAATTGAAATTAGCCACATGATATAGGATAAACATAATAAAATCTGTACTCATAAAGAAGCAAAACAACAAGAAAGACCTAGGGAAGATGGTTAAACCTCATTCAGAAGGACAAAAGTGATAGACATTGGAAGTAGGAGAAGACTGGGAACTGAACAGGAGCTTACCACAGAGGGCCTCTGAAAGACTCTACTGATGGAGGTATCGATGCAGAGGCTGAGACTCATAGCCAATCTTCGGATAGAGTGCAGGGAATCTTATGAAAGAAGGGGGAGATAGAAAGACCTGGAGGGGTCTCCAAAAGGAGACCAACAGAGAAAAAAAATGTGCCCTGGGGAGCCCTACAGAGACTGATACCCCAACCAAGGACAATGCATTGAGAGGGCTAGAAATCTCCGGCTTTGGTGTAGCCCTTTGACTCAGTATCCAAGTGGATGTCCTAGGAAGGGGAGCAGGGGCTGTCTCTGCCATGAACTCAGTGATAGGCTTTCTGATCACCTCCCCCTCTGGGTGCAGCTTTTCCAGGCCACAGAGGAAGACAATGTAGCCAGTCCTGCTTTGAAATGCTAGGCTAGGGTCAAACAGTAGGGGAGGAGGTCCTCACCAATCAGTTGACTAGGGGAGGACCATAGGGGGAGAAGGGAGAGGGAGGGTGAGGAGGTCACAGCTGGGATACAAATTGAGTAAATTGCAATAAATGATAATTATTTTTAAAAAATGCTACAATCTTCAGACAAACAAAGTACCAAGATGGGCTTGTGGCAAATTGGTGGAGCACATAAATCTCCCTGGTAAGTTCAAATAAATTAGATATTACAGGTGAGCTGGGGCCATGTGGGGACAGGAACAGGAGGGACTACATGGAGGGAGAGAACTGGAGTTTTGGGGGCATTTTAGGGGCAAAATAGAAACCTAGGAAAATGGAAACTCCGAGTATTCTATGAAGGTTACCCTAGCAAAGAGGACTGAACTGGCCCTCTCTTGCAACTAGGCAAGTCTTTCAGTGACAGGATTAGGACACCAATCCAACCATAAGACTTTTGACCTACAATTTGTACTGCCTACAGGATGTGCTAGGTAACGATTGCACAGAAATTGTGCGTTTGGCCAACAAATGACGCTTTCAGCTTAAGTCCCAGGTCACAAGTGGGAGCCTACCTCTGATACTGCCTGGAGAGACAAGAACTGGAGGCCAGATAGCCCAGAGATCTAGAATAGAACCAAACATAACTGGAAAAAATCCTGATATTCTACTATACTCACAGAAAGGAGCCTAGAATAAATCATCATCAGAGATCCCACCCAGCAAGCGGTGGAAACACATGCAGAGACCTACAGCCAAGCTTTGGGCAGAGTTTAATGAATCTTAACAGAAGTGGGGAGGAAGGATTGCAGAAACCTGATGGATCAAGGACACCACAAAAAAAAAAAAAAAAAAAAAAAAAAAAAAAAAACCCAAAATCCACTAACCTGGGCTCATAGTGGCACGGAGATTGAGCTGATAATTAAGGAGCCTGCATGGGTCTGACCTAAACCATCAGGATATATGCTATGATCATGCAGTTGGATCTTCTTGTGGAGCTCCTAATACTGGGAGCAGGAGCTGTCTCTGACATTTTTGGCTGCTTTGGGGACACTTTTCCTTCTACTGGATTGCCTCATCCAGTCCTAATATGAGGGTAGGTGCCTAGTTTTATTACAACTTACCATTCCATTTTTGGTTAATACTCCTGGTAGCTCTGTCCCCTTCTGAAGGGAAATGCAGGAGGAATAGATGGGAATAAATGAGGATAGAAGGGAGGGAAAAATTCACTAAGTGAGAGAATAAATTAATAAAAAAAGAACTGCAACAATGAAAACAAAAATGTCAACAACAAAAAAAGCAAGCATGGATGTGGGAAGAGGGGAATACTGTCACTGTGGGAGCTCAAAGTACTGCAGAACTGTGGAAATCAGTGTGAGGCTTCCCTCAAAAGCTGTGACTGGACTTACCATATAGTCCAGCTGTATGACTCTTAGCCATATTCTCAAAGGTATCTATGTCTTACTCCATAGATACTCATCCACCCAAGTTCATTGCTGCTTTATTTCCTATGGCAAGAAAATGGAAACAGCATTAATACTATTCAAAAAGTTAATAGATAATGAAAATGTAATATACATTTATCATGTGAATTATCATATATATATATCATATAATGAAAATCATTCAGGTATAAAGAAAAATAAAATTCACAGGTTAACAGATGGACTTTCAAATAATCATTCTAATCATGTTAACCTAGACACAGAGGAACAGAAGATTTGTTCGCTTTTACAAGCCAGTGCTAGATTTGAACATATAGAAATGAATATTTAAATTAACATATAGATGTGTGTAGTTATTTGGTATTTTGCTCAATATTAAATCTTTGTGGTCAATACTGAATCTTCATTATTTTCTCTCTTTTAATAAACTGAAAATATTCTCCCTCCTACACTATATCCCAACCACAGTTTCTCCTCTTTCAACTCCTCCAAAGTCACCCCTCGTCCTCCTCTCTCTCCTTTATCTACTCTTACTCCATTTCCTCTTCAGAAAACAACAGGCCTTCAATAGATGACAGCTGGACAGAACAAAACATGACACAATAAGACAAGGCAAAAAAAATTATTATTTTGAGGCTGAACAAGGCAAATCCAACAGGATAAAGAGAATCTCAAGATCAGGCAAAAAAGTCAGAGATATACCTGCTCCCACAGTTAGGAATCAAACACACCAAGCTAACAACCCTAACATACATGCGGAGGACCTGGTGTCACCCAAGACGACCTATGCTTGCAGCTTCTGTCTCACTGAGCCATGTGAGCCGTGCTTAGCTGATTCACTGAGCCATTTTCTCCTGGAGTCTTCTAACACCTCTGACTTCTAGAGTTTTCTCTCCAGGTCTTCTGTGGGGTTTCCTAGTCTCTGAGGGGCGGGGCTGATGGGGTTCCTCCAATTTCGACTCTCTCAGAAGAATACCTGTCTGTGAGTCTCTGCACCTGTTCTGATCTGCTTCCAGAAGTATTTAAATTTTCATAGCAACAAAAGTCAGTAAATTATCATGGGACCATGGGTGTAGAGATTTGAAAAAAAATGGGTATAGAATGCAGATAGGATGAAGGTAAAAAAGAGGATATTGAACAGAAAGTGATAACAGAGTGGGAGATAGGAGGGCAGGGTATAGCAGAAAGCATTGAAAGGAATAACCAACACACACACACACACACACACACACACACACACACACACTATGTACAAGAAAACCATTAAACTATGTATAAGAAAACCATTAAATATTTGCAATATTTTGAAATTCATATTATAATTTTATTTTCAATTTTAAAAAAAATGTAATATTCTATACTATGTCTTAAACTAATAAAGTAAGGCCAGTGAGATGGGTTTGCAGGTAAAGTCACTTACCATGAAGCCTAATGATCTTAGTTCAGTGTAATCTTTGGGAGTTACATGGAAGGAGTAGAAGTTCTACTTTCTTAAGTTGTTCTGTGACATCCACTCAAATGCCTTGACACTCACACGCCTTCATCCATGAACACCGTATACGAACATACATGCACATACACAAAATGTCTTACTAAAATTTATGCCAAAACACAATATACCTTATGCAATATTTTAATGTATATTAGTTAGAGGTACAATAGAAATAAATATTTTATCTTTACTAGCTAATTTTGGAGACGTTAACTATCTCTTAGTAATCTAAACAGAATTGTTGATGAGGTAATGCCATTATATCAAACTGAACTTTATTTAAGACTACACAACCATTACTGTTTTTGAGGTAAGTCAAAATGTCTATGATCTATATTAATATCCTTAAGACGTAGTTTCTATATTCTTATATTACTATTAACAGCCAGTATAATGCAGAGTCAGTGGCTTCCTAATCAGTTCCACTGTCTTTAAGCCTGCACTGTCAAATCTGCAGACAGGCATCATCGGTCTAGCAATTAAAGAGAACCCAGTGTTTACTTCCTTTCTTACCTGGCAGAGTAAGTGTCTGATGGACACCTTATTTTATTTCCTTGTATGTTTATCTTCTTTGCAAAACAATTTGTGTCACAAAACATCAAGGGAAATAAATAAAACTCTATTATAAATAAGCTTCACATGCATTTTTTACATTTTCTGTTTCATATATATTTTATACAATGTTCTCTTCCTGACATCACTTATTTTAAATACATGAAGTTACAATCATATTCAGTAGAAATCCTTTTTCTGTTCTTTTTCATATATTTGGAAGTTCAAAATTAAATACCAGGTCAATACTTGACTTTCAGCATATAAGCAGACATTTTGCAGTCAATTAGTAAATCTACAATTGGATTCAGCTTGACAGAATTAAACTTACTTATAGCTGAGCTACTTGGATATTGTAGCTTGTTTCTGTATGAAGTTATTTTATTAGACCTGTTAACAATTAAAATTCATCTACACAGGTTGTTACAACCATTAATTCTTTTTCAATATAACTGTTTAGTTTGGCCATATAAGAAAAAAGTACGTCATGATAAAATTCAGAAAATACAGTTCTTTAAAGTACAAAAATGCAAATATAGCTTGTAAAAATAACTCTTTAGGTAAGAGATATGAAATAAGCCTTTAATCCCACTACTTGAAAGACTGCAGCAAGACTACAACTTGAAGGCCAGTATAGGCTTCATGGAAAATTAGATCAGAGTAGAGAAGCACTAATTTCAGCCAACAAGTAAGTTTCCCTACATGAAAAGTTGAGGAAAATGAGGCCACTAAGTCCACAATAGCCTATTTCCCTGTGAAACCTTAGTTTTTAAGTAGCATTATATATTAGATGTCCAGAGGGAATAAAAGAGGGTCAAAGAACAAGCAGAGAAGACAACCATTGTCTTCCCCTGCTTCCCAAATGGCATGCTGACAGACGGCATGCCTCACCACACACACTGCTCGACGATGGACTGGGGCCCCTCAAACCTGGAGTCAAAATAGATATTTGACCTTGGGTATGGTGGTATGTGACTTGGGAGGTATTTGGGAGGCTAAGACAGCATGAACTGGAAAACAGCATGTGTTCTAGACTGGTCTGCACTGCAAAACTAATTCCAAAACCACAGTGAGATGCCATCTGAAAGAAACAAATACCAACAACCTACAGTTTGTCCCCCTACTTAAGTCATAACATGCTTTTACATCAATCAAACACACCTGGAAAGTTTGAGTTGCCATGCCAAGAATCACAGTGCGTTCTTTTAAGCATTGTAATTTCTACAATGCCTTAGTACATGTATTAATTCCGTGTACTTCACCAGGTCACATTTATGGACAACTCAATTGCACAAGTGAAAGAACAAAGACCAGACGAGATCCCTCTTCTGCATCACAGCCCATGATGTCACAGCCACACCCGAAGCTGAACACATGCCATTAAAAAAGGACACTCCAGCTGCATTGACTAATGTTGTAGCTTTTGTTTAACATCCAGCAATTCTTAACTGTCATGTGCTAAATCAAAAGAAATTTTAAAAATAACTATTTTTAGTCATGCTCTGCTATGATCAGGTCAAATTGCAAAACAAACTCCACAAATTAGGGAAGACATTTTCACAATTCTTTACTAGTTATGTCATCATACCAAGAGCCAAGCTTTTGAATTACTGCAAGTAATTCATAGATAGATAAATACGTGACTGAGTTTTCAGATGAAACGAGAGAAGTATTTGGAGCTAGAATTATAAGCATGTTCAGTGAAGAAAGGTGAATAGAATAATCACGTCAACATTTAAGTTCTCAGAAAACAGCTCTCATTTTTAACTGCATAAGAAGACATAGTGTTATTACTAATAATTAGCATCCCATTTTAATGCTTCGTTAAAATCTCAGGCTTGATTTGTTGCTTTTTTACATTATTAAGTTCTTTATATATTCTGGATATTAGCCCTCTGTCAGATATAGGGTTAATGAAGATCCTTTCCCAGTCTGTAAATTGTCATTTTGTTCTCCTGACAAAAGCTTTTCAGTTTCATGAGGTCCCATTTAAGAATTGTTGATCTTAGAGCCTGTGCTGTTGGTGTTCTGTTCAGGAAGTTGTCTCCTGTGTCGATGCATTCGAGCTCTTCCCTCTTTGCAAGCAATCCAATTAAAAATGAGGTACAGAGCTAAACAGAGAATTTTCAATAGAGGAATATCAAATGGCAGAGAAACACTTAAAGATGGTCAAAGTCCTTAGTCATCAGGGAAATGCAAATCAAAATGACCTTACACACACGAGAATGGCTAAGATCAGAAACTCAGGTGACAACACATGCTGGAGAGGATGTGGAGAAAGGGGAAGCCTCCTCCATTGATGGTGGGAATGTAAACCGTACAACCACTTTAGAAATCAGTCTGGTGCTCTCTCAGACAATTAGGAATAGCATTACCTCAAGATCCAACTATACCACTCCTAGGCATATATTCAAAAGAGTACACAACAAGGACATTTGTTCAATCATGTTTGCAGCAGCTTTATTTGTAATAGCCAGAATCTGGAAATAACTCAGATGTCCCTCAGTGGAGAAATGAATACTGAGATTGTGGTACATTTACACAATGGAATACTCATCAGCAATTAAAAACAAGGAAATCATGAAATTTTCAGGCAAATGGTAGGAACTAGAAAAGATCATCCTGAGTGAGATATACCAGAAGCAGAAAGACACACCTGGTATATACTCACCTATAAGTGAATAATAGACTTATAATATAGGATAATCATACTAAAATCTGTATACCTAAAGAAGCTAAGCAAGAAGGAGGACCCTGGATAAGATGATCAATCCTCATTTATAAAGGCAAACAAGACAGACATCAGAAGTGGGAGAAAACAGGGAACAGAACAGGAGCCTATCACAGAGGCCTCTGAAAGACTTTACCCAGCAGGGTTTCAAAGCAAATGCTGAGACCCATAGCCAAACTTTGGGCAGAGTTCAGGGAATCTTATGAAAGAAGGGGAGATAGAGAGACCTGGAAGGTCCAGGAACTCCATAAGGAGAGCAAGAAAATTAAGAAAAACGGCACAGGGGTCTTTTCTGAAATGGATACTCCAACCAAGGGCCATTCATGGTTATAACCTAGAACCTCTGCACAGATATAGCCCATGGCATATCACTCTCCAAGTGGGTTCCATAGTAATGGGAACATGGACTGTCTCTGACATGAACTCAGTGGCTGGCTCTTTGATCACCTCCCCCTTGGGGAGGGCGGCAGTCTTACCAGGCCACAGAGGAACACAATGCAGCCAGTCCTGAAGAGAGCTGATAGGATAGAGTCAGAGGGAAAAGGAGGAGGACCTCACCTATCAGTGGATTTGGAGAGGATCATCATTGGAGGCGATGAGAGAGGGAAGGTGGGAATGGGAGGAGATGAGGGAGAGACTATAGCTGAGATACAATGTGAATAAATTTTAATAAATAATAACATTAATTAAAAAATTAAGCCCTGAGATAACATTATGAGACCAAAAAAAAAAAAAAAAAAATCCTAGGTTTATAAACTAGCCTTGTCACCTTGGTCTTTCATCTTTACAAAATTATGTAAGGTATCTAACTCATTGAATGTTTATCACTGAAGTAAAAAAAGATAAACACAACTTACCCCATGAACAAGAAAATTCTTATTTTAGCATTAAATACAAAAACACATACTGGATTTCTGTAGATAGCCACTTCATGAAGACTTGTAATCTTTCTTCTGCACCTTGGGATTAATTAGTGCTGGTTAACTTTTGCAGTTTCATCTTCCATTGTACCTTAAAATGCAAATCAAATAGGATTTTGTGCCTCATTTATTTATTTTTTTCCTGTAACTGTGTGATTCAACTTATTGCCATGGGCACTTTCTTTGTGACAATCTGAATTACTGACCACACAGAAAAAAAAAGACTTTAAGCCATACTGGAGGCCAAAATCTGCCATCTGATATGCATTGAAGCTTAGCTGTGTGGAGCGAAGTAAGTTAAAATGTCTACAAAGTGAAGGCAGCATGTGTCCCTGGTGTAAGCCCTGCCAATTCCTCATCACTCACACCAGTATGCACTTCAACTATCTATCATAGGAGTTCTTGATAGTGTTTCCCTGAAGGGATCTTTCCACTGGGTTTCCCTTTAAACACCACTCAATTGCTCTCTTCATGACTATGCTAACCAATTATAAACACAGAAGCTGGAGTTGTTGAGAAACTGATGACAAGATAATCTTTTTAAAATTTATTTATTTGAATTTAAAACATAATTCTGAATTTACATGTAAATACAAGATTTAATTCTTGCCTCTCATTAGCCTCATCAACTGAAATAAGAGAAAAACATCCTCTGGCTCCTGTTTTATTTAACTTTATCTTCTGTTTTCTGCTTCATGCCTTGTGTGGTCTACTTAGTCTCAGACCAAAGAAATCCTGAGTATTTGTATCATTTTCTTCATCGTTCTGTAAGGAATTGTAGACATACGGATAACAGAGAGTTATAGAATAACTGTTGTAGTTAACACAAATGGTATGAAATTGAATAATTTATGTTTAATTTCAGAAGCAAGGTAAGGATGTTCTGGTATCACCTTTTTCCATTGTGACAGAATAGCTGATAAAAACAATTTAAATGAAGAAAATGACTTATTTTTTTCTTTAATAGAAAATAGATTTTTTTTCTCATAATACATTCTGCTTACACTCCACTCAGTTCCTCCTTACCTCTCATCTGGCTCCCCATCCTTTCTGCCTCCCCTGAGAAAACAAACAAGCAACTAAAGAATAATTCAATGAAATAAAAGACAGAAACAGAACAGGACAAAACTACCAAACGTGAGAAGAGCCAAATAAAAAGCATTAAAAATATATACATATATGCAGAGGCGTACCTCTTTTCACACAGAGAAGTCACATAGAAACCTAAACACAGGGACCATAATAAGTATGCAGAACTGTAAAGAACAAACAAACAAATACCACAACTTAATATTATGAGAAAAAGAGCCTTCAAGGATGCCTTTGTGTCCATTTTGTGTTGTCGTCTGCTGCTGAAGATCGGTCCCACTCTTAAGAGAAGTTTGTTTCCCCAAGGAAACAACTACTTTTTCCTTTGCCAGTGTCTATCAGCTGGAGAGTGGTGAATGTCCCACTTGTCCTTTCAGAGCTAGGACCCTGATCAGGTGCAAACCTGTGCCTTGATGCTTGAAAAAAGGGTACCCTGCCTGTTTTTCTAATGGCATCTTGGACCATGACATGCAGAATCATGTGGTAGTCAATTTTCTACCCCTGTAAAAAGTATCTATAGACAAAAGGAAGAAATATTAATTTTGGCTAAAGTTTCAGGACTTGGTAACACTGTTATTTTTCCCTGTAACTATGGGCTTACAGCCAGATAGAAACTCATAGTGGCAGAAAACTTTAAAGACTTGTATTTAATGACATTATGTCTAACTTAATGGAATCCTGAAATCAGAGATAGAAGGTATTAGAGACAGAGAAGAGAGGTGGACAGGCGTGGACGGACACAATTTATATCCTTCTATGGCTTGCTCTCAAAAACCGGCTTCCTCCAATTAGCTCATGCTTTCCAGTATATCATCAAGTATCGGGTCAATGAATGGATTTTTGTCATCCATGAAGTCTGTGATACCTTATGATCCAGTGCTCTCCCAAGTTTCCTAGTTATGAGAACTTGGGGTCATGACTAGGAACTTCTGGGAGACATTTAAGGTAGAGTCCATTACACACCATATGTGCAGCATGTCACTGTCTGTGTAGGTAATCTGCTGGATGTTCGTAATGCTTATTTTTACAATAACAGTTTTAATTTTAATTAAAGGTGTGAGGTTTTGTTGAATACTAAGTTGACCTTGGTATTAATAATAACCCACTGTATATTTATGCAACTGGAAAAGATTTCTAGTGTTTCAACGTGAAGACTTTTGAGATGATAACATGATTATTAATTTTGATCCTTATGAAGGTGTTCAAATAATTAAAACTTTGTTGTACCCTGCAATTTATACTGGTACATATAAATTTTGACATATACATTTTTAATTTATATGTCAATTAAAAATTTTAAGAATATTTAAATTTTACATTTTATTTTAATTATTTTGTATAACAAATAATAATTATTAACATGTAAATCACATAATTGTATACATTATCATTATTATATGTATATTTTATTTTAACAACATTTTTAAAAATTCTTTAATAATTACACTTTATTCACTTTGTATCCTCCCTGTGGTTCCCTCCCTCCTCCCATCCCAATCCCTCCCTTCCTCCACCTTCTGCATGCATGCCCCTCCCCAACTCCACTGATAGGGGAGGTCTTCTTTTCCTTCCTTCTGATCCTACTATGTTAGGTCTCATCATGAGTGGCTGCATTGTCTTTTTCTGTGGCCTGGTAAGGCTGCTTCCCCCTTGGGGAGAAGTAATTATAGAGCAGGCAAATCTGTTCATGTCAGAGACAGTCCCTGTTCCTATCACAATGGAACCCACTTGGATACTGAACTGCCATGGGCTACATCTGTGCAGGGGTCTTAGGTTATCTTCATGCATAGTTGTTGGTTGAAATATCAGTCTCAGGAAAGATCCCTGTGTTCAGAATTTTTGGTTCTGTTGCTCTCCTTGTGGAGTTCCTGTCCTCTCCAGATCTTACTGTTTCCCACTTCTTTCATAAGATTCCCTGCACTCTGCCCAAAGGTTGCCTATAAGTCTCAGCATCTGCATTGATAGTCTGTAGGGTAGAGCCTTTCAGAGGTCCTCTGTGTCAGGCTCCTGACTTGTTCCCTCTTTTCTCCTTCTTCTGATGTCTATCCTCTTTGCCTTTCTGGATAGGAATTGAGCATTTTAACAAGAGTCCTCTGTCTTGATTAGTTTCTTTAGGTGTACTTATCACCCTGCATAAAACTAAAGTCCAAGTGGATCAAGACCTCAACATAAAACCAGATACTCTAAATCAGTTGGAAAAAAAATTGGGGAACAGCCTAGAACTCATTGGCATAGGAGACAACTTCCTGAACAGAACACCAACAGCACAGGCTCTAGGAACAACAATCAATAAATGGGACCTCATGAAACTGAAATGCTTCTGTGAAGCAAAGGACATTGTCATCAGAACAAAACGGCAGCCTACAGATTGGGAAAGAATCTTCACCAACCCTACATATAACAGAAGACTACGTTCAATGCACATCCCATCTGTCTTTCTAAACGAGGATTGAGGAGTCTATTGAGCGCATCTGGAAGACTGTAACTCGCAGCGTTTTCAAAGCAGATACAAAGACTCATGACCAAACCTTCAGCAGAGTACAGGGAATCATAGGAAAGAAGGGCAGTTAGTCTGATGAGGAAAGGATAGGAGCTCCACAAGGACCAAATATATCTGGGCACAGGGTCTTCTCAGAGACTGTCATTCAACCAAGGACCATGTATGGATATAACCTAGAACCTCTGCTCAGATGTAGCCTGTGGTAGCTCAGTAACCAATTGGTTTCCCATAGTGAGGGGAACAAGGAATATTTCTAACAGGAACTCAATGACTGGCTCTTTGACCTCCCCACCCCCAAGAGAGGAGCAGTCCTGTTAGGCCACAGAGGAGAGCTTTGCAGCCAGTCCTGAAGATACCTGATAAAACAGGATGGGATGAATGGGGATGAGGTCCCCCCCATCAGTGGACTTGGAAAGGGGCACATTGGAGATGAGGGAGGGAAGGTGGGACTGGGAGGGAATGAGGGATCGGGACACGGCTGGTATACAGAGTTAATAAAATGTAACTGATAAGAAAAAAATTAAATTAAATTAAAAAACAGAGGACTAATATCTAGAATATATAAAGAACTCAAGAAGTTAAACAGCAAAAAATCAAGTAATCCAATTAAAAAATGGAGTTCAGAGCTAAACAGAGAATTATCAATAGAGGAATATCGAATGGCAGAGAAACACTTAAAGAAATGCTCAACCTCATTAGCCATCAGGGAAATGCAAATCAAAATGACCTTAAGATTTCACCTTACACCCATCAGAATGGCTAAGATCAAAACTCAAGAGACAACACATGCTGGAGAAGTTGTGGAGAAAGGGGAACCCTCTTCCACTGCTGGTGGGAATGTAAATTGGTACAACCACTCTGGAAAGCAATCTGGAGCTTTCTCAGACATCTAGGAATAGCGCTTCCTCAAGATCCAGCTATACCACTCCTAGATATATACCCAAAAGAGTCTCAAGTACACAATAAGGACATTTGCTCAACCATGTTTGTAGCAGCTTTATTTATAATAGCCAGAAGCTGGAAAACAGCCCAGATGTCCCTCAGTGGAAGAATGGATGCACAAATTGTGGTATATCTACACAATGGAATATTACTGAGCAATAAAAAAACAAAGAAATCATGAAATTTGCAGGTAAATGGTAGGATCTGGAAAAGATCATCCTGAGTGAGCTATCCCAGAAGCAGAAAGATGCACATGGTATATACTCACTCATATAGACATATAATATAGGATAAACCTACTAAAATCTGTACACCTAAAGAAATTTTAACATTTTAAATAAAATAGGTTAACGTATGAATGGCATATATATATCTATATATATATACTATATATATATATATATATATATATACTATCATATATAAACATACATAAACTCACATCCCTTTTATTTTCAGTAAATGACATTCCTCTCATGATATTTTTATCTATTTTCTGTTGTATGTAATTAAAATTCACACTAAATACTAACCACTGAGTGCATTCAACCCCCTTTAAAAATTAAATTAATTCGGTCATTTCATATGTTAAAATCCTCATGAAATTAGAATCCATAAAATTAGAACCCATGCATTTCAGTGTGGTAGAGAGAACAGTTTTTAATCTAGTTGTTTCTTGGTCTCCTTGGAGGCAAATCTTTCCTGACTTAGTTGAATCAGAAAATGATTGACTGTCTAAAGGTCGTTTCATGTGCTATGCTCCTTAACATTCATGAGATTTCCCCTGACCTTAACTTCTTCCCTGATTGTTTAATAACATCTAATATTCATTCAAGATTTAAGCTAAATATTCCTTAATCTGTAAAGCTAACCTCTCCAGATAGCTCGAGAATTGAAAGAAGGTCTATGTGTCAACAGGGGCTGGGTTTAGCCATGACACTCTTTGTAAGAGGTATGTCTCGTGGGAAAATCTAGAGTCTGGGGGAGTCTGAACCGTGCAGGGGGCCCAGGCCTTCCCTCTTTCCTTTCTTTTCGATGCTGAACTGTGATGGGAATGCAGTCGTGCCACCATGAGCTCCCACCATGACTTTTCAGCTAAGTTCCCATAGCGATGAACCCATCAATGAAAGTCAAGATGAAGCTTTTCTCTTTATAAGCTGACTGACTGTAGGTGTTTTTTACAATGATCAGATGCCGAGAAACTCAGATGTGCAATGTCCTGCCTAAAAATGCCAAGGGCGTTGTCTAACTGGAAGTTAAAAGGTTCTGCTTATTTATTATTCTCTTAGACAGAACTTGGAAATTTATTTAAATGAAGGTATTGCACCTAATTATACTTTATCCCTGTCAATAAGACAGGATATAACACATCATAGATGTTTGTTAAACTTTACGTGAAAACATAAATATCTTATCTCTTCATTGAAATTAACCACTTTAAGTGGAATTAAATAACTATAAATGAGTAGGTGATTCAAGTATAAGTATGGGTACATTTCAAAACAGAATATGCTGTTTTTCATCTTTTGAGTGTGAAGAACGCTTTGCTGTCCTTGAGTAGGACGTTCTTACTGCATATGAATGTACCTTAACATTTGCACAATTTTGTTTTGAATGTTTGACAGAGAAATTATTCAGCAGGTTCAGGGCTGTCAGAGCCTGCCGTTTGATGCTTCACCAGGCAGAACAGACTATTGCACCTGACCATGCAGAGCTCCAGCTGGCAACCACTGCCTTGAATGTTTCAGAGCATGGACAGGACACTTACACTTCTCAATAGCAGGTCACCCGTTTCTTAACAAGACTGTTGTCTGTGACAGCAACATGATTGATGCTGTTCATTGAGTTCCCAGCAGGACTTTAAGTCTTAACTATGACGTGTTACTTATTTCTGGTGCTTTTCTTACTGTTTATCATAAGCGTTAATTACTTCTTATTCAATTGTGACCTTCATATGAAGAGTTTCATGTCCTTAACATATAGTTTTTTTCTTTTTGTCCTGATTTGATTCTTTTTTTTTCAAGCAATTTCAGCAATTTATTTATTTTATTTTTATTTTTTAAAATAATTTTTATTTTTTTATATTAATCACAGGTTATTTACTTTGTATCCCAGCCACAGCCCCTTCCCTCCCTCCCAATCCCACCTTCCCTTGCTCATCTCCTTCCTGCTCTTTTCCACATCCTCCTTCCCTTCCACCTGACTCTGGTTTATCAGGTATCTTCAGGACTGACTGCAATGTCCTCCTCTGTGGCCTAGCAAGGCTGCTCCTCCCTCAGCGGAGGGGAGGAGGGGGGTCAAAGAGCCAGCCATTGGCCATTGAGTTCATGTCAGAAATAATCCCTGTTCTCCTCATTAGGAAAACCCATTTGGGCACTGAGCTACCATGGGCTATATCCGAGCAGCTGTTTTAGGTTATATCTATACATGGTTCTTGGTTGGAGAAACAGTCTCATGAAAGACCCCTTTGCCCTGATATATTTGGTCCTTGTGGAGCTCCTATCCTCTCCAGGTCATACTAACTCCCCCTTTTTTCATATGATTCCCTACACTCTGCCTAAGATTTGGTTATAAGTCTCAGCATCTGCTTTGATACACTGCTTGGAAGAGTTGTTCAGAGGCCCTCTGTGGTAGGCTGCTGTCCTGCTATTTTTCTCCTACATCCAATGTCCATCCCATTTCTCTTTCTAAGTGAGGATTGATCATCTTACCCCGGGTCTTCTTTCTTGTTTATATTCTTTAGGTGGATAGATTTCAGTATATTTATCCTATCTTATAGATCTAGTACCCACTTATAAGTGAGTATATATCATGTGTTTCTTTCTGCTCCTGGGATATCTCACTCAGGATGATCTTTTCCAGATCCCACATTTGCTGCACATTTCATGATTTCCTTGTTTTTAATTGCTGAGGAGTATTCCATTGTGTAAAAGTACCACAATTTCTGTATCCGTTCCTCCATTGATGAACATCTAGGTTGTTTCCAGACTATTACGAATAAAGCTACTACAAACATGGTTGAACAAATGTCCTTGTTGTGTAATTGAGCATCTTTTAGATATATATCTAGGAGTGGTATAGCTGGATCTTGAGGAAGCACTATTCCTAATTGTCTGAGAAAGTGCCAGATAGACTTCCAAAGTGGTTGTACACTTCACACCAGCAGTGGAAGAGGGTTCCCTTTTCTCCACAACCTCTCCAGCATGTGTTGTCACTTGAGTTTTTGACCTTAGCCATTCTGGTGGCTGTAAGGTGAAATCTCAGGGTCATTTTGATTTGCATCTCTCTGATGACTACTGATGTTAAGCATCTCTTTAAGTGTTTTTCTGCCATTCAATATTCTTTTACAAAGGATTCTTTGTTTAACTCTGTATCCCATTTTTAAATTGGATTGCTTGATTTATTGCTTTTTAACTTCTTTAGTTCTTTATATATTCTGGATATCAGTCCTCTGTCAGATATAGGGTTGGTGAAGATCCTTTCCCATATATTTTAATATTGTGGAGATACTTAGCTTTCGAAATAAGAGTAATTGGCATTATTTTAAGCTACCTCTGGGAAGCGTCCTTCACATCTTTGTTTAGTAACATTGCTTCATATAAGGCATCTAATAAATTAATTTTTTTTAAATCACAGAAAAATTGTTTCACATTTTAAGATAAGTGACAAGGAAAACAGAACTTATTTTCTAATATTCACACTCATTGTCCCCTAGAGAGCACACTCGTCTCCATTGATGACTTCTTATTCTGCTCCAGACAATAGCAAAAACAATAACAACAACAAACATTTTCAAGATCACCTTATGTCCAGACATTTATCAAACTCTGCAAAATTCACTGCATTTACTCACTCAGACAACACTTATTAATCCCTCACCATAGTCTACAGACATTGATGTATGGAGAGATGCAAGGATAACCTGAATCTGCATAATCCTGGGAATCATAGATGTCCTGGGATAGTGAGAGAGCCAGGAACTAATCAAATAATCTCACCAGCAAGCTGCACTTATAGAGCCGTGAGATCCATGTAATTCTTGGCATATATAAAAAAATTTATGTAGGAAGTAGTTCATTGTAATTATTTTGAAAACAGCATAAATTGAACCATTTCATAATGTATAAATAAATCAACACTCACGCTGTAAATCATTATTTTTCAATATATATTTTTTTAAAGAACAACTTAAAAAGGCAAATGAGAATCTTGGAATGTTTTAGGCACAGAGAATGACATCTGTAGAGGATCTACTCTCAAAGACTGGTGTCAGGCTTAGGACATTAACAGAAAGAAGTGTGCTGCAGGTATACACAGAAATGTTGGAAACTCTTTCAGAATGATTCTGTGTTAGTAAGGGGAGGTATGTCAAACCTTATAAGATACAGGAAAGAATCTTGTTCCTGATATAAAATAAAAGCTATTTGAACTCAATAATCTAAGCAAAAATAGAAATTGTTCTGATCAGATTTGATGTTTGAAAGTTCATTACTCAATACTGTGAGAAGAAGTTTTGTGAGGGAAAGTGGTAGTTGTATGTTAGATGCCACAGAGGGGAGGGAAAGTGACTCGTGCAGCACAATCATGCAAAAGGAGTTGCTTAAAACTGTCCTGAAGAGACCTGATAGGTTCGGGTCGGTGGGAAGGGGAGGAGGACCTCCTCTATCAGTGGACTTGGAAAGGGGCAGGGAAGAGATGAGGGAGGGAGGGCAGGATTGGGAGGGAATGAGAGAGGGGGCTACAGCTACGATACAATGTGAATACACTGTAGTTAATAATAAACAAATAATTTTAAAAATGATTTCAATAAACGAGAAGAAAAAATAAAATAAATTAAAAAAATACTTTTTAGGCCTATGAAGAAAGTTTTTTTGTTTTGTTTTGTTTTGTTTTGTTTTGTTGGCAGAATTTTTGCCTTATAAGCTTTAAGACTTGAGTTCAGTCATTAGAAGCCATGCCCCAAAGCCATTTTTAGTAGCACACCCTTGAAATTTCTTTTTTTTTTAATTTGATTTTTCTTTTTAGTTACAATTTGTTAACTCTGTGTCCCAGCTGTATCCCTCTCTCTCATTCCCTTCCCCTCCCCAGCTCCCTCCCTGGTCTCCTTCCTGCCCCTTTCCAAGTCCACTGATAGGGGAGGACCTCCTCCCCTTTCATTTGACCCTGTTTTATCAGGTATCTTCAAGGCTGGCTGCAAAGTCCTCCTCTGTGGCCTAACAGGACTGCTCCTCCCCTGGGGGGTGGTGAGGTCAAAGAGCCTGCCCTTGAGATCCTGTTAGAAATAGTCCTTGTTCCCCTTACTTTAAAAACTACTTGGTTACTGAGCTACCACGGGCTACATCCGAGCAGAAGTTCTATGTTATATCCTTACATGGTCCTTGGTTGAGTGTCAGTCTCAGAAAAGGCCCTGTGCCCAGATATATTTGGTACTTGTAGAGCTCCTATTCTTTCCATATCATACTAACTCCTCTTCTTTCATATGATTCCCTGCACTCTGCCATGGTTTGGTTATGAGTCTTAGTGTCTGCTTTGAAATACTGCTAGGTAGAGTCTTTCAGATGCCTTTTGCGGAAGACTCCTGTCATACATTCAATGCACATCCCATTTGTCTTTCTAAATGAGGATTGATCATCTTCACCCATGTCCACTTACTTGATTATCTTCTTTAGGTGTGTAGATTTCATTATGTTTATCATATCTTGTAGGTCTATATAAGCGAGTATATACCAAGTTTGTCTTTCTCCTTCTGGGATGCTTCACTCAGAATGATCTTTTCTAGATCCCACCATTTGCCAGCAAATTTCATGATTTCCTCCCTTTTGATTGCTGAGTGGTATTCCATTGTGTAAAAATACCACAATTTCTGTATCCATTCCTCTGTTGATGGACATCTGGGTTGTTTCCAAGTTCTAGCTATTACAAATAAAGCTGCTACAAACATGGTTGAACAAATGTCCTTATTGTGTACTTGAACAAATTTTGGGTATATATGTAGGAGTGGTATAGCTGGGTCTTGAGGTAGCACTACTCCTAATTGTCTGAGAAAGCGCCAGATTGACTTCCAAAGTGGTTGTACCAGTTTACAATCCCACCAGCAATGGAGGAGGGTTCCTTTTTCTCTACAACCTTTCCAGCATGTGTTGTCACTTGAGTTTTTCATCTTGGCCATTCTGATAGGTGTAAGGTGAAATCTCAGGGTTGTTTTAATTTGCATTTCCCTAATGGCTAATGAGGTTGAGCATTTCTTTAAGTGTTTCTCTGCCATTTGATGTTCCTCTTTTGAGAATTCTCTGTTTAGCTCCATTCCCATTTTTTAATGGGATTACTTGGTTTGTTGCTTTTCTGCTTCTTTATTTCTTTATATATACTGGATATTAGCCTTCTGTCAGATAAAGGGTTGGTGAAGATTCTTTCCCAATCTGTAGGCAGTCGTTTTGTTTTGATGACTGTGTCTTTTGCTTACAGAAGCTTTTCAGTTTCATGAGGTCCCATTTATTGATTGTTGCTCTTAGAGCCTGTGCTGTTGGTGTTCTGTTCAGAAAGTTGTCTCCTGTGCCAATGAGTTCTAGGCTGTTCCCCAATTTTTTTTCCAACTGATTTAGACTATCTGGTTTTATGTTGAGGTCTTGATCCACTTTGACTTTAGTTTTGTGCAGGGTGATAAATATGGATCTATTTTCACTTTTCTGCATGTAGACATCCAGTTGGACCAGCACCATTTGTTGAATATACTGTCTTTTTTCCATTGAATGGATTTGGCTTCTTTGTCAAATACCGAGTATTCATAGGTGTGTGGCCTTATTTCTGGGTCTTCTATGCGGTTCCATTGATCCTCCTTTCTGTTTCTATGCCAATACCATGCAGTTTTTATTACTGTTGCCCTGTAGTACAGCTTGAGATCGAGGATGGAGATACCTCCAGATGATCTGTTGTTGTACAGGATCATTTTGGAGATTCTAGGTTTTTTGTTTCTCCATATGAAGCTGAAAATCTTTTTTCAAGGTCTGTAAAGAATTGAGTTGGTATTTTGATGGATATTGCATTGAATCTGTAGATTGCTTTTGGCAGGATGGCCATTTTCACAATGTTAATCCTACCAATCCATGAGCACGGGAGATCTTTCCATCTTCTGAGATCTTCTTTGATTTCTTTCTTCAGAGATTTGAAGTTTTTCTCAAACAGGTCTTTCACTTCCTTGGTTAGAGTCACACCAAGGTACTTTATGTTATTAGTGGCTATTGTGAAGGGTGTTGTTTCCCTAATTTCTTTCTCAGCCTTTTTGTCTTTGTTGTACAGGAGGGCTTCTGATTTTTTTGAGTTAATTTTGTATCCTGCAAATTTGCTGAAGGTGTTTATCAGCTGAAGGAGTTCTATGGTTAAATTTTTAGGGTCGCTCATGTATACTATCATATCATCTGCAAATAGTGACACTTTGACCTCTTCCTTTCCGATTTGTATCCCCTTGATCTCCTTTAGTTGTCTTATTGCTCTGGCTAATGACTTCAAGTACTATGTTGAAGAGTTATGGAGACAGTGGGCAGCCTTGTCTTGTCCCTGATTTCAGTGGGATTGATTTAAGTTTCTCTCCATTGAGTTTGATGTTGGCTATAGGCTTGCTGTATATTGCCTTTACTATCTTTAGGTATGTGCCTTGTATCCCTGATCTCTCCAAGACTTTAAACATGAATGGGTGTTGGACTTTGTCAAATGCTTTTTCGGCATCTAAGGAGATGATCATGTGGTTTTTCTCCTTCATTTTGTTTATGTGGTGGATTACATTGATGGATTTCCGTATATTGAACCACCTTTGCATGCCTGGGATGAAGCCTACTTGGTCATGGTGGATGATATCTTTGATGTGTTCTTGTATTCGGTTTGCAAGTATTTTACTGAGTATTTTTGCATCAATGTTCATAAGAGAGATAGGTCTGAAGTTCTCTTTTTTGTTGGATCTTTGTGTGGTTTAGGTATCAAGGTGACTGTGGCTTCATAGAATGAGTTTGGTAGTGTTCCTTCTGTTTCTATTTTGTGGAAGAATTTGACGAGAATTGGTGTTAGCACTTCTTTGAAGGTCTTGTAGAATTCTGCGCTGAAGCCATCTGGTCCAGGCCTTTTTTTGGAGGGGAGACTGTTAATGACTGCTTCAATTTCCTTGGGGGATATAGGGTTATTCAGTCTTTCTACCTGATCTTGGCTTAATTTTGGTAGATGGAATCTGTCAAGAAAATTATCCATTTCATTTAGATTTTCAAATTTTGTGGCATATAGGTTTTTGTAGTATGACCTAATAATTGTTTGGATTTCCACAGTATCTGTAGTTATGTCCCCATTTTCATTTCTGATTTTGCTGATTTGGATAGTTTCTCTCTGCTTTTTAGTTAGTTTGGCTAGGGGTTTGTCTATCTTGTTGATTTTCTCAAAGAACCAGCTTTTTGTTTCATTGATTCTTTGAATAGTTTTATTTGTTTCTAATTGATTGATTTCAGCCCTGAGTTTGATTATTTCCAGCCGTCTGCTCCTCTTGGGTGTATCTGCTTTTTTTTTTTCTAGGGTTTTCAGTTGGGCCATTAAGTTGTTTGTAAGTGATGTTACGAATTTCTTCCTTCAGGCATTTAGTGCTTTAAATTTTCCTCTGAGCACTGCTTTCAATGTGTCCCATAAATTTGGGTATGTTGTGCCTTCATTTTCATTGAATTCTAGGAAGTCTTTAATTTCTTTCTTTATTTCTTTCTTGACCCAGCTGTCATTGAGTAGTAAGTTGTTCAGTTTCCATGTACGTGTCGGCTTTTTGTTGTTTCTGTTGTTGTTGATGTCCAGCTTTAGTCCATGGTGGTCGGATAGTATACAAGGGATTATTTCAATCCTTTTGTATCTGTTGAGGCTTGCTTTGTGATCCACTATATGGTCTATTTTGGAGAAGGTTCCATGTGGTGCTGAAAAGAAGGTGTACTCTTTTGAGTTTGGGTGAAAAGATCTATAGACATGTATTAGGTCCATTTGATTTAGAAATTTCAATCTAGGGAGAAAGTTAGATACAGGAAGATTTCTGAGCCTACCTGATTAGCCAACCTAACTCAACTGGTAAGTTCTAGGGCCATGTCAAACCCTGTTAAAAAAATAATGTGTACAGTATCTGATAAATGAAACTGACAGTTTTCCTCATCCTCCATATGCATTTAATATATGTGCACAGCCATTTGCATAAATAGAGACACCTACACACATGAACGTTTACACACAAAGGCTTGCTTTTATTTAAATTTCATGGAAGAAAATTTAAGGGAGAAACATGGGAAGTAATTGTGCTGAAAGGAGCAAAGAATGCTGAATTTTCTGGACATATCAAGAAGGTGCCGAAAAATGGCCAGTAGGTGATGTCAAATGGATGGATAGAGGTCTGTGCTTCATTCTAGTCTGCAGATGTACCTCTAAGTTATCACATATGTGATAACTAAACTATTACTCTCAGAGACAGATATAATACAAGATGAAAAGAATCCCAATTGCTAAACACTCCTGGCTCACTTAAAACACCAAAACAAGACCAACGACTCATTTCAATGAACATTTTCAAGTAAAGATATGTAGACACACGAGGATGTATGTTATATGACACACTGTGACTCACTACAGGTCCACCTTGAAATTTTATTTTTAGTGATGGGGAGCTTGCAATGGCAGAGGGCAGATATGAAGGGACAGGGAGACGAATACGATTAGAGTACATGATGTGAAACTGACGAGGATCAATAAAAGTTTTAAACAAATAGCGATGGAACAGTTCACAGAGCTCACAGTACTCTCCCTGGAGTACTGAAAGAGGAGTTAAGATTATAAAGTATTACTAAATACTGTAAATGCTATGGGAAAATTTCCCTTCTCTCTTGAGCTTTCATTACACCTTTGTTGTGTTTTCTTTTTTCTTTTCTTTTCTTTTCAATAATTAAAACTGTCAAGACTAAGCTATTTACCTGACATTCCCCTTGTGCCTGGTAGCCTTCACCATGGAACTTCAACAAAGAAACCACTTTATTGACAAATAGATTACTATTCTTGAGGCTAGCCAGCTGTTTTTGATCCTTCATAATCACTCCTAGGACAACCCAATACCCACAGGGGACACTTCAATTATGGCTAAAAAAAATGATCCAGTTATAACCACTTCAGCTGTCCTAAAAGAGAATTATAAAGCAGCAATCAAAATATGACACCAATCAGTGATTTCCTAACAACCCCAACTTTCACCAGAGAGCTATCCCAGCCTAGGACTTGTGATGGGTGCAGACAGTGATCCATAGTTGATTCAATTATACTCGTTGAAAGGTTTTTTCCTGAATAAATAACCAGGCTGTTAAGATCACTTTTTGTGTCATTTGGCAGGACCTCCTTGTGCTCCTTCACAACCAGTTAAATGGTTTTTCTACAGCGGAGTTTGCCCACCATTTTTTAGATTTCTTGTCAGTATCATAGTATCACGCAATGAAGACATGGAGGGACTAACCCTCGAGCTACTGCAGCAGGAAGACAGGTAAAGATCTCTCAAGAGTATGGAAAGAAAATGACATAAAGCTAAAACTTCAGATCCTCAAAGTGAAAAAAGTTGCAGAGCTACAATATAACCTGTCAAACGCTAAGATTCCAACCATCCTAACCTTGTTGATCAATGCATAAGCCACACAGTAATCCAGACCTCTATTCTGGTAGGTTTCCAAGTCCTGAAACAATAGGCCCTTATTCTTGGGCAGAGGCTGAATGACTCTGGTTCTGGCGCTCTGCCCCCAAGGTTTTGAACAAAGAAGAATTTGGGATTACCAAGACTGGATTAACGTCTTGATTTCTAACATTTTCTGTTTCTATAGAGAAAATGTTTCTCTGCCAACTGGTTGATATTAAAATTTCCACCAACTGTTGCATTATTAAACACTTTATGGCATACCGTTCAGCAATTTGAACTGATGGATTAATAATATATGAAAGTGTTGATAATATAGCATTCTTTTACAAATAAAAGATAAAATACAGAATGATTGTATTTTGATGAAATTCTACAAACAGACAAAATTATAAAGAAACAATTTTTATTGTGTGTATCAGTAGCAACCAAAGACACACAGAATATCACATATGAGTGTAAGAGCCCAAGGACATGCAGTGATGGGTTATCTTCAGGATGTGACATGATCATTGCATTCACAAACTCATTGAAGCTATGGTTATCTTCATCAGATCAAGCCAAGGTCAGTCAGCTTCCCATAGGAGGCACTAATTGAACTCAGTGGTTTACAGAGGAGACAAGAGAGGGTATGGATAATGTAGTGTCTAATAATAAATAGAGGCTGGTCAAATATAATATCTACATTGTATGCTCTAAGTGGCACACAAATCCTTGCAAGCATATAAGTTTACACGCATATCTTTGAGCTTTATACATCCTAGAATCACCTGGGGAGGAAACGTCAATCAAGGAACTGCCTAAATCGGAGTGGTTTGGGGTGTGCTTGCAGGCACGGTCTTGACCCATCATCGACGTGGAAGGTGCTGCTCACTTCAGGCCTCATCATCACTAAGCAGATGGGTTTGGACTGTAAAAGAAAACTAGATGTGCATAGGCCTGGAAACAAGATAAAGAGCAGGCTTCAAGCAGCATTCCTCCATGGCTTCTACTCCAAGTGTCTGCCTTGAGTTCCTGCTCAGATTCCACTAGTGATGCACTGTAACCTAGAATTGGAGGTCAAATCAAAAGTTTCATTCTTTAATTTTCCTTTGATTCAGAATATGTTATCACATCAAGAGAAAAGAAAGCTCTCAAACTATATTAGCTTATTCCAGTGTCTTTGGAAGCCTGGAAGAACTGCTATCATCCTTAAAATAAATCCTGTAAAATTATGCCTCACTCATGTTCCCAGATTCACCTTTACCTCCAAAACAAGTTCATGTGTGTGATCGAAGGATCAGGCTAGAGCTACTGAGAAAATGGTACAAAATACGATATAAATTCATCTTCAACACAAAGAATTGAATGGTCCTTATAAAGAAATAATAAAGGATAAGGCTTGAGAGACCAAGGGAGAATTCATTATAGAAAAGGGAAGTAGGAAACTAGTACAACTTATATTTTAATTTAAAAAAACTAGAAAAATGGGAGGTTTAATTAAAGTAGGTTAGGGTTTTAGA
Source organism: Psammomys obesus (assembly GCF_907164565.1). Lineage (NCBI taxonomy): Eukaryota > Metazoa > Chordata > Mammalia > Rodentia > Muridae > Psammomys > Psammomys obesus. The sequence continues at coordinate 5,666,177 of NW_026590663.1, read as the reverse complement.
TGTCCAAGAAAATTACCTTGGAGGTTAGCAATAGTTTTCTAGATGCAAGAACTAAAATATATTCTTCATGTGCACTGATGGTTACATTTATTTGTTCAAATATTTTGGTGCAATAGATAAGAATTAATTAAGGCCCACGGGTTGTAGCCCAGGTGACACTCTTTAATTATGAGGTGGCACTCCATAACTTATGACTACATTACTTAAGAATTGTAAGGTCTAAATCTTACTAGTGAGGCAGATAGAGCTTCATTACAATGTTAAAATTTTTCTTCAGCATGCTCAGCCAAGGGCAAAAATTAAACAGGAATTTTAAGCACATATTTCCATAAAACCGTCAGGTTAATATCAAAGGAACAATAAAGAATGTATGGGATTTCGTAAGACTCCCTGATAAGTGTTAGTCCTAACTGCCAAATAGTGGTAGAAAATGGAGGAATGTCTGAAACATTATTTTCTATGAATAATTTAGAGTTGAGTTACTATTTGGATTTTATGCTTTCCATAGGTGTGCCCACTGTTATGCAAAACATCCAATGATACATATTTTAAAGGTTGTGAAGTCATGATAGTCATAAAGGCACTTTTACTTAAATTTTCCAAAGGAAAATTATATAAGCTTTAACATATATGTAAGGTTTTCTTTAATTTTTCTTTTCTCAATATCCAATCTGGTAATTTGGTTTGACCTCCATCACATCTGCTTCTTGCTTTCTGCTTTAGTTTCACATGTACCAGAGATGTAATGGTTTGGAACACAGATACAAGATGTCATGTGTAGAAACTGCCTTTAAAACAATGTTTCTGTTTTTCCCACCAAGAACACAATCCCCACTGTTATACGCAAAGGGGAAAAAAAGACCATGTGATTTCTTAAGGCATGGATGTTGACCTATCTGTTATCGGTTTCTCTGTTATCATCAGAAATTTGGAAAATTAATGCATATATCTTATGATGTCATTCTCTAAGAGGTTCCATGATGCTTTAAAAAACATTTTATATATGATATATCCATAGATTGCCAGTATCTCAGTATATGCATACCATTTTTAATTCTTGTCAGGGTCCTGTGTACGTGGACAGAGAACCTCAAATTTTCCCTTGCTTGGTTGTTGTTAATTCTTGAAGCCAGCATCATAGCTTCAGACTGCAGACATCCTCCTCCTTCACTGTGTGAATCGGGAAAAACAAAAGAATCCATTATCTCTCTCCTTTGTTAATCTGACCTCACTTTTGTACAAAGTCAGAATTGCCACATCTGTACTTCATTCTATTCTTTCCCAATATCCACTATACCACAAGGGAACATGTTAAAAAATAACGTATTAAATTATACATTACTTAAACATACGTTAAAACTGCCTTGCACAGCCTTGATATGAGTGTATGCCTAGTCTTGTAACTAGTGATTCTGTTAGGCTGATATTCCTGGGAGGTCTACTCTTTTCTTAAGGAAAACAGAGAAGAAGTGAATCTGGGGCAGGTTGAAGGTGGAGAGGGAAGTGGCTGAGAAGAAGGAGGAGAAGCTGTGGTTGGGATGTAATACATGAGAGAATAATTTTTAACAAGGAAATTATTTAGTATATGTAAGAGTCTCTTCCATGTGGTATAGGTTTCTTTGCGTTCTATCTGGAAGCCACGAGGACCTTAGTTTTCCATGATTGTTTTTTCCATCACTGCTATTGTGGTTCAGCATATATAGCACACAAACTTTCTCCCATTGACTGAGTTAACAGAGTTGTGAATGATCTGAAACACTGAGCAGCAGAATCCAGCAAGGAAGACTAAAAGCAGTGGAAAGACAGGGATGTGTTTAACCTGCAGTATTATTTTACAATAGAACACAACCACTATTGATAGCCCAGTGCTCCTTAGAAACTGCACTCTAAAATCAGTGTGCCAACTGTGAACTACAGGTCCACTGCAGGGGAGCATGAGGTCACCTGTCTCCTCAGGGCAAAGAACACATTACGGAGGAGGTTTGTGCTTGAGCTCACCGGTCTTCACTGCACTCTTTCTCACACCTGACATGCATAAGTCTATTAAGTATTAATATTATATGATGAGGTTTTATTTTCAACATAATTCTAAAGTGATCAGTCACAGTCCTTTGTTTTAAGTGAAAAGCACTGTGTTCCTGTATGTTCTTTGTAAGATTGACGGAGTGGTTCTAGCATTTTAGATGATAGTAGGGATGACACTCTGTTTGTGTCTCCCTGGGTGTGCCTGAGAATGGAGAAGACTGCATATTGCAAGAAGGACCAAAAGCTCCATCCCAGAATGTGGACACACCATGTTGATGAATGTGACACAGGAGGAAAGACAAAAGGTAGCAAAGCCCTTTCCAGATTGAAAACTGCACTGTCAGTATTTCAGAGTAGAGGAATGTAAGTCCTCCCTAATTGTTCACATATTGTACTTCAGTGAATAGGCTCTGAGATCATGATAATGATAATAACCAGCAATTCTGGTCTCAAACAACAGCTCCGGGAATCGTCCAAATATCTTAGGCAGCTTATCCTGTAATACATTCAACTTAATTCTTTGTGATGAATATCATTATTCCATTCTCCCACATCTATGATTAAGGAGGAGAGGTGCAGTGCCTTTTAAAATAAGAGAAAGAAATGAGCCTTCTAATTCCAGAGAGAGGGAAAACATAGAATGTAGACTGCACAGAGATGTGAAGACAATGGGAGAGATAAGTTAGAAACATGAAACTTGGAGGAAACTTGTTGAAACTTCCTGCAAATTCTGGGCATAAAATAAAAATAAAAATTTATTTTACAGGGATGAGAGAGAAGTACAAAGATCCATTCTCTGAAACATATCTCTGTCAGGTGAAATAAATACTTTTGTCCATATTTTTTATACCTAAAATTAGTTTAGAAAGATGAATATTACAGTATCCTAAAGAATAATGAATGTTGACAACTTTCAGAATGAAATATTGTACTTACTTAATTAATTGTACTTAATAAATTAGTTCCTATTCTAAATGTAAAACAGTCTCAAAAATGCTTTATTATAGTTATATTGAGCAATAGAGGTTGTGACAGAAAATCTAAACGTTAAACTAGGAGAAAAAGACAGGCCACTCTAACTGGGATCAAGAGACAGGAAAATTGGAATCAAGGGAAAGGTACTCTCAGTTTTACTTATCAATATGGAGTTAACTTTATGGATTTAGTTTTATCTTCGCAGGATTGCTCCAGAGTTTTAATTCCTCCTGTGCTCATTTTATTTATTGAAAGCCTTAAGTTTCTCAAGCATGCCTTGACTGTTAACAATCTCTGACTCATCAATCAACCTTTAACCTTTTAGTCAGCTGTTCATTGACCCACCAACCATTCCTTGATCCACCCACCATATCTTGACCTGTCAGACATCACTTGGTTTTTTACCTGTATCTAGAGCTTTATGTTGCACAACTCAACATTCACACCTTCTCTCTTTTATAAACAAATATTTTCATAAATATTTAATGTCAATCTCTCAGATGCTGAGGTTTTGTGCTTTTGAAAGGGAGTTTAACGGTTTTACTTAGGATGGATTTTCAAGTCTTGACATGTAGTGAAGATCTAATTAGAATTTTTTCTTTGTCTTTCCTAATAAAACTAAAACAAGAACAAAAATAGAACAATAATCAATTTTTCAGTATGTTATCTGGTGGCATATACTATTTCTAGTTTGTAACAGAATTCACCATTCCTGCTTGTTTCTGGAAGCATCATTTATATTCATGTGTAGTTCTTCAGGACTCTCATTGAGTGAAGACATGTTTACGCTAAGATAAAAGTAAGATTTCCTGGACTATTGTTACAGGTATGTGTAACATACCACGCCATTTTGTGTTTTGGCATATATAACAACTTGGGTGTGGATTTCTCATGAAAAAGAATTCCAGTCCACATGAGTTTACAAGAACACCAGAGTATGTCATCTAACTAACAGAAAATTCTCTTTACTATATTACCCAAAACATACTTCTGAATTCACCTTGGACTCTGCACTAGACTGCTGGCTGATTGATTGATTAATTCATTGATTGATTGATTGTGTGCATGTGTGTGAGTGTGTGTGTGTGTGTGTTTAAGAATCAAAGACAAATACACAGATTTTAAGGACAGAGAGAATTATAATAATATATAGAATGATAGAAATATTACAAACGCCTGCATTGGGGATAGAAACAAAGGTTTTGTTTCTTCTGATTTTTTTTTGCTTTGTTTGTTTATTTGTTTCACTACTCATTCCAGTTTGGTCTAATAAGTACATATTGTTCTAGTGGTTTCAGATATACAGAATTTTTTATCTCAAATTTGTAAAATTTGTTTGAGAATGTCATAGCCTCAGGTTACAAAATCATTGTTTGTTTGTTTTTAATATCAAGCATCTTTCCCAAATGAGTAAATTGCAATAAAATATCAATAACGTAGATATCTTTCAACCAAAGAATGGACACAGAAATTGTGATACACTTACAAAATGGAATACTACTCAGCTATTTATCAACAACAACAAAATGAAATCATGAAATTTGCAGGCAAATGGATGAAACTAAAAAAGATCATCCTGAGTGAGGTATCCCAGAAGCTTGAATACACATATGGTATATACTCACTTATATGTGGATATTAGACAGATAATATACAACAAACATGCATAAATCTATAGACATGAAAAAGCTAAACAACAAGAAGGACCCTAGGGAACATGCTTAATTCCACATTCAGAAGAAAACCAGGATAGACATCTGAATGGGTAGAAGAGAAGGACAGGACTGGAATCTACCACAAATATCCTCTAAAAAAATCTCTACCCAGTAAGGGATTGAAGCAGATGCAGAGACTCAGCCAAACTTTGGACAAAGCACAGGGAGTTTTCTGGAAGAAGGGGGATATAAAAGCAACCAGGGGGAACAGGAGCTCTTTAAGCAGATAACCTAAGCCAAAAAAAAAAAAAAAATGCAGGGCCCAAGGGGGACTGCAGGGACTGATACATCAATCAAAGGTCATGACCCCCTGCTCAGATGTAGCCCATTGACAGCTCAGTTTCCAAGTGGGTTCCCTAATAAGAAGAGAAGACACAGTCTCTGACATGAACTCTGTTGCCTGTTCCTTGATTACTTCTCCCTTTTGGGGAGACCTAGACAGCCCCCAGAGGAAGAGGATGCAGCCAGCCCGGATAGGACGGATAGGACGTGACAATAGGGGAGGAGGACTTCAGTTATCAGTGAACTAGGGGAGGGGCATAGAGGAAAAAGAGGGAGGGAGGGTAGGACAGGAAAGAGATGGGGCAACAACTGGGATACAAAGCAAAAAATTAAAAACAATAATTAAAAAAGAAAAATATCAAGCACTTTTACCAACTGAATTAATAGCAAAGGAAGTTCTTCTAGGCTAAAAATTGGAACCCCATAAAAAAGAAATGATAACATGAAGACTGAGATGAAGATCACTGGAGACCTCCAGATCCTAGGCACGTCTTTATTCTTGAGAGAAGCAGTCATCTTTACTTTTAACCATGGGAAGATGCTGACGAGTCATAGATTCATCTCTTCTCCTTACTGTGCAGTTATGTTCAAGTCAATATGGTACTCCTGAGGAAAGAAAAGTATTTAAATTATGAGTGTGTCATTTTTGCCTTATCACTGAATTTTAGAGCTTTGGCATGATATGGCACTCAATCTTGTGCAGCTTGAAATGTTTATCACATAATGGACTTATGTAAGCCATTTAAAGAGAGTAAATGCAACCTCAGATTCTGATTTAATATTTTTTCTTAACTTTTTTTCTCTCTCTAAAAAGTAGGAAAATAAAAAATCAGCAAAAAACCACATGTCTTGAAGGTAAATTATTACACACACTGGGCCTCATGTACTAAATTTCAGTGGTGAAATCCTGTTCCAACATCTGCCTTTGAGATCTCAAATGGCTGTGCATTTTCAACAAGGGCTTTTTGTTTGGTGTGTGTTGTTAAGAAAACCTTTCCTATCAGATTGTGTCGGAGGCAGTCCCTCTTCCCATTACTATGTAACCCACTTAGACACTAAACTGCCATGGATTACATCTGCGCAGGGGTTCTAGGTTATCTCCATGCCTGGTACTTGGTTGGAGTATGGGTCTCTGGGAAGACCCCTGTGTTCAAATCTTCTGGTTCTGTTGCTCTCCTTGTGGGGTTCCTGTCCTCTTCATAACCTACTATTTCCCACTTCTTACATAAGATTCCATGCACTCTGCCCAACAGTTGGCCATAAAGTCTCAGCATCTGCTTTGATAGTCTGTAGGGCAGAGCCCTCCCCCTGAGGGGAGAGCAGTCTTACCAGGCCACAGAAGATGACAAAGCAGCCACTCCGGATGTCATCTGATAGACTAAGATCAGAAGGAAGGAGAGGAGGACCTCCCTTATCAGTGGACTTGGGGAGGAGCATGCATGAAGAAGGGGGAGGGAGGGTGGAAACGGGAGGGGAGGAGGGAGGGGCTTATGGGGGGATACAAAGTGAATAAAGTATAAAAAAATAAAAAATAAATAAATAAAACATATATTAAGAAGAAGAAGAAAAAATAAAGAAAAACTTTCCTAAATATTTTGTTTCTATCTAAGTTTAAAATTATTTGACTAGCTATTATTCCACAGGGAAAAAGGAACATTATTATTGGTTTTGAATACAGTGAGCATATATTTATTAACAAAATCTATATTTTTTAAATTTCTCATAATAAAGACAATGATATCTTATAGCAACAGCTATGAGACTTGAGACCATATTAGCTCGTGGTCTACTGGAGAATGGGTTGACTTCTTTATTTTGTTTTGAAATTATAATTTAATTGCATTTCTACTTTCACGTTCCTCCCTTCAAACTATCCTTTATACCATATTCCCCATTCTATTCTTGTTTATTTTAATGGTGCGTGTGTGCAAAACCATGTGTATTCTTAAACAAAATCTGTTCATCTGCCAAAAGCTGCCTGGATAAATGCTCTCAGGGCTGAACTGTTAGCACCGAACAACAAATTGTTGTGCTTTTCATTGAGGAATGAGACTGAACTCCCCTCTGCCCAACGTTTCCCAGATGGCTATTGTGATCTGTGAAGGGTGGAAGCCTTGGGGGCTTTCTTTTCCATCCAGATCGGCATGTTCACTGCTGTCATCTTTGATAAGCACACATTTGAGCAGCCATGCTGGTGAGACACATGGATGAATCCTCTGATAGTGATAGAATCTTTCAGCAAGCTCTCTGAGCCTCTGGCTCATAGAATCTTTATGCCTCCTTTTCTGCACTATTTCCTGAGCCCTGGGTGCAGAAGTGTTTTACAGATGTCTCCAATGAGAATGAATTTTGATTGGCTGTGATTTAATGTAGTGATCTCTGTCTGTTGCAATGAGAAATTACTTTGATGGGGGGGTGAACGTTTCACTCATCTGTGAATATAAGCACAAATAAGTATAGACTGTTAGTGATTGTATTGGCTTTGTAAATTATTGAAAGTAGAGTCTCCTCCAATAACCATGGTTTCACTAGCACTGAATGGTTAACTAGTTATCCGGTACTAGTCATGGTCTCTCTCCTATTTATCAGGTCCTAAGTTCAGTTGTAGAGCGTTTTGTTACCCTTACGTTATGTGTGCTGAAACTGTACTCTTGGGCTTATTACGTTATTCTGGTCACTGAATTAGTTCATAGGCTGTTGTTGGTTGGTCCAGAGGCTGTTACTTTCCTTCTTCCTCTGGCAGACCGTAGGGTACCTCTGGTGGCATGAAAACTAGTCCTGAGGAAGGGTCATTCAGGTTTGTTCCAGCTCAGGTCTCTGAGCCCTGTTTCTAAAGTGCATAGTGTCGTTAGCAGAAGGGACACATCCACCTCACTTGACTTCTATGCACACAATTTCTTTTAAAATTCTGTCTTTTTTTCTTTTCTACCAATACATATTTTGAGGTAGTACATGATTCTTATAAACTATATTAATTTTAAAACAATAGAAAATTAAGGTATTTTTTTATTGGAATTATCAATCTTTTTTTCTTTTCTTTCCTTCTTCTTCTTCTTCTTCTTCTTCTTCTTCTTCTTCTTCTTCTTCTTCTTCTTCTTCTTCGTATAAGGAAGTGCTCTGTGTGGAATAGTTGATAGAGGAGAAGAGATTTCAGTTTCCACAGAAAACCCCTGGGTACTTTCTTTTGGAATGCTATGATGTAGTTTAGTCTCTGATTCATATATCTAGACAAGTAAGGCATGTCTTCGTCTTCATATGTAAAGAACTACATACTTATTGTTTCTCTTATTACAAAAATGTATTTATTTATTACATTACTATGATGGTTAGTTTTTATTGTGACTTTGTGAAAAAAAAAAAGAGTCTCAGTTTAGGAATCACTTTGCTCAGGTTGGCCTCTATGCAGGTCTATGGGAAATTGTCATGATTACTGGTTGAAGTGAGAGCACTAAGCCAAATGTAAGTAGCTCCATTTCCTGGGCTGTTCCCTGACATAGGTAGGGCTGCAGAATGCTACATGAGTAGCAGCAGCAGGATGCAGCAAGGGTACATTTGTTTCCTCTGTGCTGGACCTTTTTGGGTTATGACTAGGAATGTAACTTGAATTTCTCTCAGTTGAGGGCAGAAACCTGGAATGTAAGGGATCTTTTGTCCTTTGTGTTACCTATTGTCATGATGTTTATTATAGCAGTGTAAATGAAATTAGAATAACTACCAAATTTTATTCTCATTGGCTATTACAGGTCAATAAAAATGCACACATATATATATATATATATATATATATATGATAAACATACTAAAATCTGTACACCTAAAGAAGCCAAGCAAGAAGAAGGACCCTGAGAAAGATGATCAATCCTCAATCAGAAAGACAGTCAAACGGGGTGGACACATTGGAAGAAGGAGAAAACAGGGAATAGGACAGGAGCCTACCACAAAGGGCCTCTGAAAGACTCTACCCAGCAGTGTATCAAAGCAGATGGTGAGACTCATAACCAAGCTTTGGGCAGAGTGCAGGGAATCTTATGAAAGAAGGGGAGATAGTAAGACCTGGAGAGGACAGAAGCTCCACAAGGAGAGCAACAGAACCAAAATATCTGATTACAGGGGGCTTCTCTGAGACTGATACTCCAACCAATGACCACTTATGGAGATAACCTAGAACCCCTGCTCAGATATAGCCCATGGCATTTCAGTATCCAAGTGGGTGCCCTAGTAATGGGAACAGGGACTGTCTCTGACAGGAACTCAGTGGCTGGATCTTTGACTACCTCCACCCACAGGGGAAGCAGCCTTGCCAGTCCACAGAGGAGGACAATGTACCCAGTCCTGATGAGACCTGATAAGCTAGGGTCAGATGGAAGGGGAGAAGGACTTCCCTATCAGTATACTTGAAGGGAGGAGATGAGGGAGAGAGGGTAGGATTGGGACTGAAAGACACACATGCTGCCTTTTAGCTGCTTCTGTCTCACAGTTTTGAATAGCGATACACTCTAGGGACGAGCTAGGCATCGTAGTGAATGAGGGAGCACTCTTTCAGTCAAGTTGGAACACTCTGTTAAGGATGAACTAAGTACAGAAAGTGCTCCCTGTGTCTCCTTTGTGATGACAAAATGTCTGGCCACTTTCTGAAATTAGTGTGGGTGTCTTTCGTGACTATTTCCACATTTTTCCCCGACCTGTTAGTAAGCACAGCCATCACCGATGGGTTTCAAATTTATTACAAACATCTATTTAAGGACAAGTTGAGTAAAACTCCCTTAATTTGATGTATAGTTGGACAAATTCTTTACAAGTGCATTGTCCTGTTATCTGTAACTTACATCAAGATATATAAATCCCCTCACACTGTTCCTTTGTAGTCACTCTGCCACCTCTATTAGTCTAGCAAACACTTTCTGTCCCTATAGTTTTGCCTTTTATAGAAGAAACTATGAATTCTAATTTTGAGGTTTTAGCCCACAGAGATGATCATTCTTTTATAAGATGAAACAGTGTTTTCCACAAACTTTAAGTTGCCTTTAGAGGAGAAAATTTCCTTTGTAGATCCTTCCAGCTGTGATTTTTTTTTTTTTTAGGTTGAGTTTAAAACAAAAACTTTGTTGAAGATTACCTTTTAAGATAAAAGGATCATCTAACTACAGTACATATGATCATTGGGGGCAGAAAAGAATAATGTCTGAAAGAATAACAGCCAGCAAGCTATGACTGCATCAAACACAGATCATCTTCCCTCTTAAAAGAATTATTATTTGTCTTCATTTTAAACTAGAGCAATAGAGCTCTAGTAAATAGAATCACAGTGAAAAATACAATAAAATACAAATGTACATCATGTATCTACCCAAACCAACAATGTTCAGTAACACTAATTGTGGTGCCAAGAATGTTCTGATTGTTAGGGAGAAACCCATGAATCTATCTATCTATCTATCTATCTATCTATCTATCTATCTATCTATCTATCTATCTAAACAACAAAAATTGTCCACATGTATATTATGATTTTTCACAAAAGGCAAGATGATAAATAATTTACATATAATTGTAGGTTATTTTTTGCTGTTTATGCAATTTCAAAGCCTTTAAACTTTTTTTCACAATGTATTCATTATATATCCCATTTGAGCCACTCTCCCTCAAATCTCCCAGTCCCACCCTCTTCTCCTTCACCCCATCACCTTCCCCTAGTCCACTGAAAGGGGGAATTCCATCAATTTGCCTGCAAATTTCATGATTTCCTTGTTTTTAATGGTTGAGAAGTATTGCATTGTGTAGATGTACCACAATATCTGTATCCATTCCTCAGTTGAGGGACATCTGGGCTGTTTCTAGATTCTTGCAATTACAAATAAACCTGCTATGGACATATCCTTATTGAATATCCTTATTGAATATCCTTATTGAATGGTGGATCAATGGAATCGAACTGAAGACCCAGAAATAAACCCACATACCTACAGACACTGGATTTTTAAAAAAAAAAAAAAAAAAAAGCCAAAACCATAGGATGGAAAAAAAAAATAGCACGTTCAACAAATGGTGCTGGTCTAACTGGAATTACACATGTAGAAAAATGCAAATGGAACCATATTTGTCATCCTGCACAAAATTAAAGTCCAAGTGAATCAAATATCTCAACATAAAACCAGACACACATAAATCTGTTGGAAGAAAACGTGGGGAAGAGCCTTGGATGCATTGGTAAAGGAAACAATTTTCTGAACATAATACCAAACAGCTCAGGTTCTAAGAACTACAATTCATAAATGAGACCTCGTGAAATGAAAAGCTTCTATAAAGCAAAGAACACTGTCAACAGAATAAAATGATAGCCTACTGAATGGGAAAAGATCTTCACCAACACTATTGGATGTAATAGAGGACTAATTCCCAGAATATGTTTTTAAAAACTCAAGAAATTAAGCAACAAACCAAATAATCCATTCAAAATGGGGTACAGAGATAAGCAGAGAATTCTCTATAGAGGAATATTGAATGGGGTAGAAACACTAAAATAAATATTCAATGCCCGTAGCTGTCAGGGAAATGCAAATCAAAACAACTCTGAGATTCCATGTTACACCAATCAGAATGGCTAAGATAAAAACTCAAGTGATAGCACAAACCCTTTAATATCTTGAACAGATAATTACATAAGGATGGTTCTAAGTATATACACTCCTGGGATGGTGAGATATTGAAGGAGGAGCAACCAGAAACACTGTGATATCTGAAAGCCCTTCTGGGGTTATGGAGCTCCCTGTAGCTCCAGCGACCCAAGGCTGAAGATGGGAAGATTGCAGGTTTGACACCAGCTAGACTATGTGCAAAAATTAATTGTGGAAGAATATGTTGAATCGACTTGATATCACAGTCCAACGGTGAGATAGCTTGTGTCTTCCCATGATTATATTTACATTCCTCAACATTCTGGTCTTCAAATAAACAAAATCTACTAATCTATTTTCATGTTTATTGAGTTTTTAATGTCCTCTCACATCTTCTGTTGAACTTGTTTAGCAAATTTTCATTTGAACTCCAGTCTTAAATTTTTCAAATTTAGAATATTAATTCTGTAAATTTTTAATATTTTACATTTCATATTTCTCATTTGTTTTATTTTGTAAACATATTTTGCACAACTTTTCAAATTTTACAACATTCAGTACTCTAAATCATATTTGTAATAAATTTCTTTTAATTGTTCTTTAACTTAATTCAATACTAGGTTAATTTAAGGTGAATTTTTATGGCTTTTTCTCTCTGTAGTATAAACACATTATTTTCTGTGATATATTAAGTGCTATCCAATGAGTATTTGGGCAGATGTGTGATCAAAATTATTAAGTGCTGTGTCAAGTAAAGCAGTTATTAAAATTTAATCAATAACCCAATTTATTCTGGCTTAGTTAATCATCAGATTTTCTTTACAGGCGTTTCCCGATTAATTGGCAGGCTGGCTTGGAGAGCTAGGCCTGGCGTATTAAAGTCTGGCTCATACAATACACAACCAAATTCAACTGAAACTTTGTTGGAAGAGCTAAGTGACTTTACAGAGTCTATATTGGTTACTCAATTTTACTGATAAACTCAAATTCATGATTGTAATTACTATCTTTAAGCTTGCGTCCTATAGCAACAGGATAGTTGATTTAAATGGGGTGCCTCCCAAATTTGTGGGATGAATAACATGGCATGTTTCTTTAAACAATTTTTGCCTAATTACATGCTTTTTTTTCCTTGAAGAAAGAATTTACATATGTTTTGTTAAAAGTATTGTGTACTCATTTTAAATATTATTTTATGTAGATGTACCACAGTTTCTGCATCCATTCCTCCGTTGAGGGACATCTGGGTTGTTTTCAGGTTCTGGCTATTACAAATAAAGCTACTACAAACATGGTTGAGCAAATGTCCTTATTGTGTACTTGAGCCTCTTTTGGATATATGCCTAGGAGTGGTACAGCTGGATCTTGAGGAAGCACTATTCCTAGTTGTCTGAGAAAGTGCCAGATTTCCAGAGTGGTTGTACAAGTTTACATTCCCACCAGCAGTGTAGGAGGGATCCCCTTTCTCCACAACCTCTCCAGTATGTGTCGTCACTTGAGTTTTTCATCTTGGCCATTCTGATGGGTGTAAGGTGAAATCTCAGGGTCATTTTGATTTGGATTTCCCTAATGGCTAATGAGGTTGAGCATTTCTTTAAGTGTTTCTCTGCCATTTGATATTCCTCTATCGAGAATTCTCTGTTTAGCTCTGTTCCTCATTTTTTAATTGGATTACTTGGTTTGTTGCTTTTCAGCTTCTTTAGTTCTTTATATATACTGGATATTAGCCCTCTGTCAGATAGAGGGTTGGTGAAGATTCTTTCCCAGTCTGTGGGCAGTCGTTTTGTTTTGATGACAATGTTCTTTGCTTTACAGAAGCTTTTCAGTTTCATGAGGTCCCATTTATTGATTGTTGCTCTTAAAGCCTGTGCTGTTGTTGTTCTGTTCAGGGCAATGGAAAACAAGGAAATTGTGAAATTTTCAGATAAATGGTGGGAACTAGAAAGTATCATCCTGAATGAGCTATCCCAGAAGCAGAAACACACACATGGTATATACTCACTCATATAGACATATAATATAATATAATATACGATAAACCTACTAAAATCTGTACACCTAAAGAAAGTAATCTAGATGGAGGATTCTGGCTAAAATGCTCAATCCCCATCCCAAAAGGCAAAGACATGGACATGGACTTCTTCAGATGGACATCAGAAGAAGAAGAAAACAGGAAACAAGTCAGGAGCCTGACACAGCAGGCTCTGAAAGGCTCTGCCCTGCAGACTATCAAAGCAGATGCTGAGACTTACGGCCAAACTTTGGGCTCTGTGCAGGGAATCTTATGAAAGAAGTAGGAGATAGTAAGATCTGGAGAGGACAGGAACTCCGCAAGGATAGCAACAGAACCAAAAAATTTGAGCACAGGGGTCTTTCCTGAGACTCATACTCCAACCAAGTACCATGTATGGAGATAACCTAGAACCCCTGCACAGATATAGTCCAAGGCAGTTCAATGTCCAAGTGGGTTCCATAGTAGTGGGAACAGGAACTGTTTCTGACATGAATTGATTGGCCTGCTCTTTGATCACCTTCCCCTGAGGGGGGAGCAGCCTTACCAGGCCACAGAGGAAGAAACTGCAGCCACTCCTGATGATACCTAACAGATTAGAATCAGAAGGAAGAAAAAGAAACCCTCCACAACCAGTGGACTTGGAGAGGGCCATGAGTGGAGAAGGAAGAGGAAGGGAGGGATTGGGAGGGGAGGAGAGAGGGAACTAGGGATACAAAGTAAATAAAGTGTAAGTCTCCAGCTTGTCACTGAGATGCCCCAATCGTCAGATTCTCTTTACTCTATAGGACTTCTTGTCCTCTTGCTCTTGATCTCCACTCTCTGTGCTCCTCTCATGTCTTGTTCCCTCACTTTGACCACTATCTCTGTCTTTTCTATTTCCCTGTCTGGGTGAGATTTATCCATCTTCTCTTGGATCCTCCTTGTTACTCGTCTTCTTTGGATCTGTGTCTTATAGTATGTTTATCCTTTACTACCTGGAAAAATCCACTTGTAAGTACATACCTTGTGTGTCTTTTTGCTTGGGGGATACCTCATTCAAGATGATCTTTCCTAGTTCCACAAATTTGCCTGCAAATTTCATGATTTCTTTGTTTTCTTTTTTGAGTATTATTCTACTTTTTTAATTTTATTTTTTTCTTATCAGTTACATTTTATTAACTCTGTATCCCAGCTGTGTCCCACTCCCTCATTCCCTCCCAATCCCACCCTCCTACCCTCATCTACACCATGCCCCTTTCCAAGTCCACTGATGGGGGGGACCTCCTCCCCATTCATCCCATCCTGTTTTATCAGGTATCTTCAGGACTTGCTGCAAAGCCCTCCTCTGTGGCCTAACAGGACTGCTCCTCTCTTAGGGGGTGGGGAGGTCAAAGAGCCAGTCATTGAGTTCCTGTTAGAAATAGTCCTTGTTCCCCTCACTATGGGAAACCAATTGGTTACTGAGCTACCACAGACTACATCTGAGCAGAGGTTCTAGGTTATGTCCATACATGGTACTTGGTTGAATGTCAGTCTCAGAAAAGACCCTGTGCCCAGATATATTTGGTCCTTGTGGAGCTCTTATCCTTTCCTCATCAGACTAACTCCCCTTCTTTCATATGATTCCCTGTACTCTGCCAAAGGTTTGGTCATGAGTCTTTGTATCTACTTTGAAAACACTGCTAGTTAGACTCTTTCAGATGTGCTCAGTAGACTCCTGTCATACGTTCAATGCAAATCCCATTTGTCTTTCTAAATGAGGATTGATCATCTTACACCATGTCTTCTTTCTTGATTATCTTTTTTAGGTGTATAGATTTCATTATGTTTATCATATCTTATAGGTCTATATAAGTGACTATATATCGTGTTTGTCTTTCTCCTTCTGGAATATTTCACTCAGAATGATCTTTTCTAGATGCCACCATTTGCCTGCAAATTTCATGATTTCCTCCTTTTTGATTGCTGAGTAGTATTCCATTGTGTAAAAATACCACAATTTCTGTACCCTTTCCTCCGTTGATGGACATCTGAGTTGTTTCCCGGTTCTGGCTATTACAAATAAAGCTGCTATAAACATGGTTGAGCAAGTATCCCTTTTGTGTACTTGAGCAAACTTTGGGTATATTCCTAGGAGTGGTATAGCTGGGTCTTGAGGAAGCACTATTCCTAATTGTCTTAGAAAAAGCCAGATAGATTTCCAGAGTGGTTGTACCAGTTAACATTCCCACCAGCAGTGGAGGAGGGTTCCCCTTTCTCCACAACCTCTCCAGCATGTGTTGTCCCTTGAGTTTTTCATCTTGGCCATTCTGATGGGTGTAAGGTGAAATCTCAGGGTCGTTTTGATTTGCATTTCCCTGATGGCTAATGAGGTTGAGCATTTCTTTAAGTGTTTCTCTGCCATTCGATATTCCTCTATCGAGAATTCTCTGTTTAGTTCTGTTTCCCATTTTTTATTTGGATTACTTGGTTTGCTGCTTTTCAGCTTCTTTAGTTCTTTGTATATACTGGATATTAGTCCTCTGTCAGATAAAGGAGGAGTTCTCTGGTTGAATTTTTGGGGTCGCTCATGTATACTATCATATCATCTGCAAGTAGACACTTTGACCTCTTCCTTTCCGATTTGTATCCCCTTGATTTCCTTTAGTTTTCTTATTGCTCTGGCTAGGACTTCAAGTACTATGTTGAAGAGGTATGGGGAGAGTGGGCAGCCTTGTCTTGTCCCTGATTTCAGTGGGATTGATTTAAGTTTCTCTCCATTGAGTTTGAGGTTGGCTATAGGCTTGCTGTATATTGCCTTTACTATGTTTAAGTATGTGTCTTGTATCCCTGATCTCTCCAAGACTTTAAACATGAATGGGTGTTGGACTTTGTCAAATGCTTTTTCAGCATCTAAGGAGATGATCATGTGGTTTTTCTCCTTCATTTTGTTTATGTGGTGGATTACATTGATGGATTTCCGTATGTTGAACCACCCTTTCATGCCTGGCATGAAGCCTACTTGTTCATGGTGGATGATATCTTTAATGTGTTCTTGGATTCGGTTTGCAAGTACTTTATTGAGTATTTTTGCGTCAATGTTCATAAGAGAGATAGGGATTTCTTTGCTTTCAATAGCTGAGTAGTTTTCTGTTGTGTATTTGTGCCACAGTTTCTTTATTCATTCTCTGGCTGGGTCTTGAGAAACAGCTATTCAAAAGTTTCTGAGAATGTGTAAAATTGATTTCCAACGTGGTTGTCCAACTTTGCACTCCCACTAGCAATGGAGGAGTGTTTTCCTTTCTCAACATCCTTGCCAACATGTGCTATCACTTGAGATTTTGATTTTAGCGATTCTGACTGCTGTGAGATGGAATCTCAGTCATTTTGTTTTGCATTTCCCTGATGACTAAGGAAATTGAACATTTTTTTCTCTGCCATTAGAGATTCCTTTGTTAAAAATTCCTTGTTTAGTTTTTTGCCCCATTTTTTTTTCTGTTTTATGTTTGTTTGCTTGTTTGTTTTAATTTGTGCTCTCTAAACACACTTGAGAATCGGGTCTAAGGAACATGGGCATAGCAGAGTTATATATCCTTAGAAATCAAACAGACAATTTTCCAGTAGCTATCAATTGCCAATATCCCATGAGCCAGGGGTGGTACTCTATAATCACCTCCACATTTTACACTACAATGTTGCCCAATTTTGTCTTAAACAGGGTTTGTGCATATTGTCACAGCTACTGTGAGTTCACATGTCCAAATGCCTTGCTGTGTCCAGAAAATCCTAATCCCTTGCAGTCTTCCACTTCCTCCCATTCTCAATTTCTTTCCTTTCCATCCTTCTCAGCGATCCTTGATATAGACGCCTTACTTGAGACTGAGTACTGCACAGCCTCTTGTTCTCTGCAGGCTGAAGTTGTATTTAATTGTGATCTATTACAAGAAGATGCCTCTCTAGTGAAGACTGAGAGATGCATTGCTCTGTGGGAGGTGGTAAATAATTTTAAGTTGCTTTTATTGATGTGGATAGTGTCCCTCTGCCTTTTAGTTAGTATGGCTATAGGTTTATCTATCCTGTTGATTTTCTCAAAAAACCAGCTCTTGGTTTTGTTGATTCTTTGAAATGTTTTTGTTTTTAATTTATTGATTTCAGACCTGAGTATGATTATTTCCATCCATCTACTCCTCTTGGGGGGGGTGTCTGCATCTTTTTTTTCTTCTTCTAGTGCTTTCAAGCATGCCATTAAGTTGCTTGTATGAGCTGTCTCAAATTTATGAAGGCACTTATTTCTATGAACTTTCCTCTTAGCACTGCTTTCATTGTGTCCCATAAGTTTGAGTAAGTTTTACTTTTATTTTCATTGAATTCTAAGTCTTTAACTTCTTTCTTTATTGTTTTTATGCTGCATGCGTTTGCCAAAACAATAGTAGTATATTACACCCTTTAGTCTATGATCTATCTAGCCACTGCTCTTGGGTTTCATGATTATGCCGGGTATGGGTTTCATCTTGTGGAGTTGGCATTAAACCCAATAAATAAGTGATTGATCATCTTCATAACATTCCTGTTACTGTTACATCATTGAACATATCTTGCTTGTTTAGTTGTTTTTGTACCTTGCAGGGTTCAGAGCTGGGTAAGACTAACTACTTTTCTCCTCCAATATGAGACATAGTATCTTCAAGTACTATAAAAGTCAGCCAAGAGATGAAGTATCCAGATCAGTACCAGCTTGATTTGAATGTGTTTTTTAATTGTAGTATGTGGTGTCTTCAGCAGTGGAGTTTTACTGTCAGTATCTTGAGGAAGCCTCACAGTGGTGGCACATGCCTTCAACCTCAGAACTCTGGAGATAGAGACAATCAGATTTCTGAATTTGAGGCCAGCCTGATTTACACAGAGAGCGTTCCAGGGCAACCAGAGATACATAAGGGAAATACTGTCTAAAAACAAACTGCAATAAAAGGAACTGGAGAAAAAGGGATACCATGGCAATATCCTTGTTTGGATGTCTTTCAGACTCTGAAAGTGGTAACATCGTTCCTGGCTCTGAGGATTTCGTTTGGTAGCCTATAGTATCTAGTAGAAGCATTGTTACTCAAATATAGTATAACCTTCATTTAAACTCCTTATATACACACATAGTTATAGTAAAACAATATAAGCTGTTATAGTAAAAGGCATCCATATAACTTTGGGGAAAGCCTTTATTGTTAGTTATCACTGATAGGGGAAAACTACACCCTCCAATCCCCCAATGACATTATGCCTTCTTGTTCATTAATTCTCATTTTCCCATTTCTCTCACTGTATTTCATCTGCCTTCCCCTGGAAGGTCTTTTCCCAGTTCCCTATCAACTTCTGGACATCTATTAGTTTTCTAAATGAAACACACATATCTCAAGATTCAAATATATAAGTCACAAATAGAGAAGCATATGGTATTTTTCTTTCCAGACTTTCTTATTTCACTCACTCTGCTTCCAGATCCATCCATTTACCTGTGAATTTCCTAATTCCATTTTTGCCAGTAGCTGAATAATATTCCACGGTGTAAATGTACCATATTTTCACCATTAATTCATTAGTTGATGGGAATCATTCCCTGGGCATTTTGAAGAACAGCAACAAACAAGGATGAGCAAGGATCCCTGTGGTAGGAAATAGAATCTTCTGTTACAGCTAGATCCTGTTCTAGGCCTAATGTCAGCGTCTAGGGGAACTGTCACACTTCTTTCCACAGTGGCTACTATCTTGTTCTTTCACCAATGAGAAATAAGCGATCCTACTTCCCCACATGCATTCCCATAGTTGTAATTGTTATTGTTTTTCTTTAATTTTGGCCATTCACACTAGGAAATGAGAAAACACCAAAGTAGTTTTATTTTTACCTCTTGTAGTGTATAAGAATATTGAACATTTTAATAAATGCCATGCACCCATTTATATTTCATCTTTTGATAACACTAAATTTTTTATTGGGGTTTTGTTTTCTTGATTTTTTTGAATTTTGTTTCATATTCAACATATTAACTCTGTGTCAGATGTATGGCTGTAGCTTTTAGTCTTTATATTCTTTTTAGATACTTTTCTAGGGTTCTCGGGTGTCTGGTGTGATCTTTCTGTTGATTTTTTCGGGAGCATATCCACATCGGAGATAAGAACTTAACACTGAGTCTTCGTTTCCTGTAACTTGAGTACTGCCTCCTGAACCTTTTTATATTCCTGGACTGTCTTATCTTTTAACATCTTGTGCTGTGGAGTTCCTCACTGAAGTCTCTTAATCTCTGCTTCCACCTCTATGAACCATTAGCTTGTAGTCCCGATTTAGGCACGCAAGAAGTATTATTCAGCATAGTCTTTTTTAAAGTCCTTTTCATAGATCTGCCAGTGGTTAGTTCCTGAACGTTTCTTGTCCAGGGTCTTCTGGCTGGCACGGGAAGACTATGGCTAATCAGTTTCTCTTCCTCACTCTTTTTGGGTCAGTGGCCAAGGTTTTCAGAAGACTTCCTATACTCAACTCTTTGTTAGTTTTGAAGGTCTCCACAGCTTTTTGTTTCCCATGTAAATGTAAACAAATCTGCATCCCTAAAGAAAAACCTTCGCTGGCTGATTTCCATTCTGATGCTAACACATCCTTATAGCATATAGACTGATTTACTGATTAAATTCCACTTTTTTTTTTTTTTTTTTTTTTTTTTTTTTTTTTTTTTTTTTTTTTTTGTATAACCCAGTCTCTCTCAGCGGCTTTTTATTTTTCTTTCTTGTTAAAGTTAACAGAACACTATTTAGTCTATCTATGGGGTCTTTAGTCTTCCTTTTTGTTCTTATAAGCATTTCTTTTAAGGTGCAATTAAATCTTTGTATTACTGCTTGACCTATAGGATTTTGTGGTATACCTGTAATGTGCTTTATATTATAATATGCAAAGAATTGCTTCAGCTTCCTGGAGACATATTGGCTGGGGAGCATTGTCAGTCTCAATTTGTACAGGTATCTCCAAAATAGCCATTGCTTCCAGAAAAAGTATAATTACAAAATCAGCCTTTTTTTTTCTTTATTAATTACATTTTCTTCACTTTGTATCTCCCCCTGTTGTTCCCTCCCTCCTCCTGTCCCAATCCCTCCCTTCCTCCACCCTCTGCATGCATGCCCCTCCCCAAGTCCACTGATAGGGGCGGTCTTCTTTTTCTTCCTTCTGATCCTAGTCAAATAAGTCTCATCAGGAGTGGCTGCATTATCTTCTTCTGTGGCCTGCTAATGCTGCTTCCCCTCAGGGGGAGGTAATTAAAGAGAAGGCCAATTAGTTCATGTCAGAGACAGTCCCTGTTCCTATTACAATGGAACCCACTTGGTCACTGAACTGCCATGGGCTACATCTGTGCAGGGGTCATAGGTTATCTCCATGCATTATCCTTGGTTGGAATAGCAGTCTCAGGAAAGACCCCTGTGTCCAGATTTTTTGGTTCTGTTGCTCTCCTTGTGGAGTTCCTGTCCTCTCCAGATCTTACTGTTTCCCCCTTCTTTCATAAGATTCCCTGCACTCTGCCCAAAGGTTGCCCCTAAGTCTCAGCATCTGCATTGATAGTCTGCAGGGCAGAGCTTATCAGAGGTCCTCTGTGTCAGGCTCCTGACTTGTTCCCTCTTTTCTCCTTCTTCTGATGTCCAGCCTCTTTGCCTTTCTAGATAGGAATTGAGCATTTTAGCAAGAGTCCTCCCTCTTGATTAGTTTCTTTAGGTGTACAGATTTTAGTAGGTTTATCCTATATTATATGTCTATATGAGTGAGTATATACCGTGTGCATCCCTCTGCTTCTGGGATAGCTCACTCAGGATGATCTTTTCCAGATCCAATCATTTACCTGCAAATTTCATGATTTCCTTGTTTTTTACTGCGGAGTAATATTCCATTGTGTAGATATACCACAATTTGTGCGTCCATTCTTCCACTGAGGGGCATCTGGGCTGTTTCCAGCTTCTGGATATTACAAATAAGGCTGCTACAAACATGGTTGAGCAAATGTCCTTATTGTGTACTTGAGCCTGTTTTGGATATATGCCTAGGAGTGGTACAGCTGGATCTTGAGGAAGCACTATTCCTAGTTGTCTGAGAAAGTGCCAGATTGCTTTCCAGAGTGGTTGTACAAGTTTACATTTCCTCCAGCAGTGGAGGAGGGTTCCCCTTTCTCCACAACCTCTCCAGCATGTGTTGTCTCTTGAGTTTTTTATCTTAGCCATTCTGATGGGTGTAAGGTGAAATCTTAGGGTCGTTTTAATTTGCATTTCCCTGATGGCTAATGAGGTTGAGCATTTCTTTAAGTGTTTCTCTGCCATTCAATATTCCTCTGCAGAGAATTCTCTGTTTAGCTCTGTACCCTATTTTTTAAATTGGATTACTTGATTTTTTGTTGTTTAACTTCTTTAGTTCTTTATATATACTGGATATTAGTCCTCTATCAGATATAGGGTTGGTGAAGATTCTTTCCTTTTCATGTCTCAAAACAGTTCTCCATTGAAATGCTGAATATATATATATATATATATATATATATATCAATGGCATGGTTTACAAACTTTAGTTTTCTAAATACTTCAAAATTAAACACATCCCTCTGACAGATGTCATTTCTTTTGGTACCCTTAGGGTTATTTCCAGTGGGTAATGGAGTTTGGTTATACAAAGAGCATGTAGCATTTTCTTATAATTTCCTTCACTTGTTTCTAGGTGATAATTTTTATTTTTCCTTGAAGCCTTACTGTTAACATGGAGTTTCTCATGATTGTATCAATACACATAATTTTTTTTTATTTTCCTGGGGTCCTATTTATTAATATTTATTAATTGTAGGTCTTAATGCCTGTACTCTATGGTTTTGTTTAAGAAGTCCCTTCTCATACCTATAAATTCTAGCCTAGTGCCTATTTTCTTCTGGGTCCAGGTTCAGGGCATGAAGTCTTATGATGAGACCCTTGATCAATTTGGAACTGAGTTTTATACAGGGTAAGATATTAAAGTCTAGTTTCATTGTTGTGCTTATAGTTATCCAGTTTGAACAGCACCATTTATTGAAAATGCTGTTTTTTTATTTGTTTGTTTGTTTGTTTTTACGCAATGTGCATTTTTACCTCTTTGTAAAAATCAGTTGGCTCTATCAGTGTGACCATATATATGGCTTCTCAATGTCATTTCATTGATGAACCTGTATGTTTTTAAGGAAATGGTCTGATTTTTTATGCAGTCCTCTAGTAAATCTTAATGTCTGGAAGGGTGATACTGACATTTCTTTCTGTGTATCTCATACTGAAGTATGGTAACTTGGCTAAAAGCTTCTGTTCAGTTTTCCATTTCTATAACTTATTACTTCTATTAAATGGTATATAACATCAATAATATACATATTTGAATTAATGTTTTATTTTATGTATCATTTTCTGATTGAAAACATACACTGTCTTATATCATTTTCAATTTGCTTCCTTACTGATATCTCACTCTAAAAGCTTCCAGTTTATAAGTTGTTTTTGAAACTAAAATATTGCTTTTATTATACTAATCTCTCATTTGAAGTAATCCTTGTCTATTGAATTATATGTGCCATTAATCCATCTGCTTTCAAGATGCAAACTTATTATTCTTCTATAAATTACCTCCACTGGCAGAATTTATTCAAATCAAATAATTATTAGCATCTTTTTATATAATGAAGATTATTTGGGGCAATTTAAAATCATCTGAGACTTTCAAAAGGGAAATATAATTGTAAATCAAAGCAATCTGGAAAGGTGAATATATTTCAAAGTATCCTGAGGCAAGCCAATTAAACACCAGCTTTTCATTTCTTCATGATACAATGTTAGCTATGATAACTTGTGTGTTTTTGTGTTAGTCTGTATTAGCAAGGTTAGAAAAAAAAACAATGCTTTTGAATGATTTGAACCATTGTACAATCCTCCTCTATATTAAAACAAGAAAAATTAAAATGAGAAAAATAGGTTGATGATATCTTCTAAAAGGCACTAGAAGAAATATGATGTCCATGCTTAGGACAATTTTTGTTTTAGTTTGGTTTTGGTTTTTTGAGACATGGATTTTGTGCAAAGGGCCTGGCTGTCCTGGACTCACTTTGTAGACCAGGTTGGCCTCAAACTGGTTGAGATATGCCTGCCTCTGCCTCAATGCTGAGGTTAAAGATTCCACCACAGCCAGGTCTTAGGAAAGAAGAATTGTCTTCCTCAAGTGCTGCTCATAAAGCAAACATCTGTCATGCAATTAGAAAGTTCCATATAACTTCTCATCCCTTTTTTGTACACATGTTACCTGCAGGAAGACATGGTTTCTACCTAGTGTCCCTCCAGAAACATATTGAGCAGATCTGAGCAATACAAGGCTTTCTCATCTCACAGTGGTCGCATGCCGAAACAGAACCACAGTAACTGCAAATACAGACAGATTTCTCTTCTCAGTCTGCTATCGCAGCTATCTTAGATATTTGCGTACAGCTTTAAACCATACCTTAGCCTCCCATTTACCAAACTGGTTACTTGGTCCCTTTGCTTTCGAGCCTATTGTAATCAATTATTAACACATTCATAAAACGCTAACTAGAGATGACACATTGATAAATTGTGATCAGCAGTAGCCAATTTTCTTTAGAAGGACTTATAACTTCAAGAACTTGAAGATATTGATCATTAGCACGACGATGCATCTCATAATACCGTAATTTATCACATCTTTATTCTATCAATGACATCAATAAACACTTCCTCCGGATCACATGATGGCATGATAGAGCTCTGAAGAAGCAATACTTGTGTACTTTAACAGGTGCCGTAATGGTAAGATTAAAGTGTTTAAGTTAGGTAAGGAATCATTTAAGTAAACCACAAAATCCACTGAATACTTAGGAAATCAAAATTAATATTTAAAACTGATTGCTTCCTCTTACTATTATTTACAACTATAAGTACACTATATTGGCCAAATTTTAATTTATTCTAGGAAGCAAACATATGACAGGTTGAAAAATTTCTGCATGATCCAGAGTGTGAAGAAATGCATATTAATATGATTTTACAGAAAATTATATTTCATCATGAGCAATCAAAAAAAGCTAAATTATCTCACAGCAAATTTCTCAAACGGTTGCAGTGATTCAGTTTGGTAGATGTCTCTATTTTCACTTACATGTAGACATCTTTATCTTTGCCTGTCCACCATCTAGAATGTTTATGGAAATCAGTTCATGGCTCACTACACCTTGAAATTGCTTAAATGCCACAAGTGACCTGACAGTATTTAAGGCAGACAAAGCAGAAATAAAGAAATGTATTCTATGAAACAATGTGCTGAATGTATCAAATCAAAATTCCTTATAGTTTTCAAGAAATTCTGAGAGAATTAATCTTTATTTCTCTACATTTTTAAAACATTTGACATACAAGTAATTGCTATTGAATTAAAATAAAGCAATGCTTATGGCAAATAAAAGTAAAATTGTTCATGTATCTTCTGATGGATAGGACACACAGGCAGATGGTTTCACAACTCTTGGAAACAGACATCTGTTACTACTTAATTATTAACTTGTTCAACTCTGTTGAATTTATTATTTTCATACTCAAAATGAAGATGGTGTTATATTTACCTAAATTATTGTCATGGGAATTACATGAGAAAACTTATGAGTCCCAAAAAAGCCTTATAGCAGGGGCTGGTTAAGGGCACTGATAATTCTTCCAGTAGACCGGGGTTACATTCCCAACTCCAACCCAGCAGCTTGCCATCATGTGTAACTCCAGTCCCAGGGGACCTGACACCCTTTTTAAGTCTCCACGGACCAGTCATGTAAGTGGGGCACAGAAACACATGAAGACAAATATCCATACACATTACACTCAATTTAAAACCAAGAAAATAATAACCACACTGAATGTTGAACGTGCTACAGCCTTCTCCCACATGAAGGTCTGGACACCATGACTGGTTAGCTGTATTCGCCAGAAGAGAGGTATGCTTTCGATGACAGGGGGCATACTTGGTGTGCCGTGAGACATGCATCTGATCACTAGTTAACAGAATGTACTACCATCTGCTTATTTCATTTAAAAGAGTTGTCAATTATTCAGTACGTTACGATGTGTGTGCTCTAGGAGGGTAACTAGTATGAATAACAACCTTTATTTTTAAATATATTTATTATTATTATTATTTACAATTTATTCACTTTGTATCCCACTTGTAGCCCCCTCCCTCTTTTCCTCCCCATTCCATCCTCTCTTGGTCTTCCTCTCCTATCCCTCTCCCCTAGTCTACTGATAGGGAAAGTCCTCGTCCCCGACTGTCTGACCCTAATCTATCAGGTCGCATCAGGACTGCCTGGATCCTCTTCCTCTGTGGTCTGGCTAGGTTACCCCACCAGAAAGAAGTGATCAAGGAGCAGACAACCGAATTCATGTCAGAGACTGTTTCTTTTTCTCTCACTAGGGAACCCACATGGAGACTGAGCTGTCAATGAGCTACATCTGTGCAGGGGTCTAGGTCCTCTCGTCTTTGGTTGATGCATCAGTCTCTCAACAACTTTATAAACAGTGGCATTGCAAAGTTCTCTGTTGAGTGACTTATAATTTATTCTTCATGATTAAAGAAACAAAACTATTTTAAAAATGTTTTAGAACATTTATTTATTTATCATCTATATTGCATTCTACCTGCATGTGTGCCTGAGGACATCAGATCTCACTATAGATGGTTATGTGAGTTGCTGGAAATTGAGCTCAGACCCTTCGGAAGAACAGTCAGTCTTCTTAACCTCTGAGCACAGAAACAAAACTATTTTAAATGACAAATTATTCATAGGAAAAAAAAACAGACTTATTTTTTTTTTGAATTTTATTTTTTTCTTATCAGTTACATTTTATTAACTCTGTATCCCAGCCGTGTCCCGATCCCTCATTCCCTCCCAGTCCCTCCCTCCCTCCCTCATCCCCACCGTGCCCCTTTCCAAGTCCACTGATGGGGGGAACCTGCTCCCCATTCATCTGATCCTGTTTTATCAGGTATCTTCAGGACTGGCTGCAAAGCTCTCCTCTGTGGCCTAACAGGACTGCTCCTCCCTTGGGGGGTGGGGAGGCCAAAGAGCCAGTCATTGAGTTCCTGTTAGAAATAGTCCTTGTTCCCCTCACTATGGGAAACCAATTGGTTACTGAGCTACCACAGGCTACATCTGAGCAGAGGTTCTAGGTTACATTCATACATGGTCCTTGGTTGCATGTCAGTCTCAGAAAAGACCCTGTGCCCAGATATATTTGGTCCTTGTGGAGCTCCTATCCTTTCCTCATCAGACTAACTCCCCTTCTTTCATATGATTCCCTGTACTCTGCCAAAGGTTTGGTCATGAGTCTTTGCTTTGAAAACACTGCCAGTTAGAGTCTTTCCAATGCGCTCAGTAGACTCCTGTCATATGAAAAACAGACTTATAAATCTTTTTAAAATTACAAATTCTGGTTATATCTAATAATTATTGAACCATATGAGTGTTTTTATGTTTTATAGCATGTATGAATGAACTAATAATCCTTATATAATGCTGAATTTGTTTACCACTTTGTAATTTACCATTTTGGGAAATAATAAAAATAAGTAAATAAATATATGGCATGAAATTATAAATAATTTACAAATTTAGAAGTATATTGTTTTCATTTTTAATATTTAAAATTTTTGGAATGATAACCTATTTTATTACAGATTGTCAAACATGACTTTTTCTGCATCTCAGTTACTTACATAATAAAATAATATAATATAAGAACTACAATGAAATAATTTGTACCAACACAATAATTTCTTACGTCATAACAGTCTCTATGTCGCTCATATTTGGCTTCCTTTTACCCTCTCCAAGATTGATAAGACCCTCATGCCACCAATTAATGTGTTCCTGTGAAAAACATATAACAGCAAATCTCACATTTAAAAAATAATATTTTATTGCCTCACTTTCTGAAAGCATTTTTGTTTGGTAATATAAATTTCCCAGAAAGCTGGGAAAACATCATCTCTGTGTATTTAGGACTGAGTATTTCTGTACTAGAATACAATTTGAATTAGCGCATTCAGATGTGAGTAATGAAGACCAACCTGTAGTAGGCATCATTCGATCCCTTAAAAGACAAAGAATAGACAGTAGAGAAAAAGAGAATCCACCCATCTTGAAGTTGGGACATCCATCTTTTTTTTTTTTGCCCCACTGTAAACATTTTTATTGAGACCCCACCAACTGCGCAAATTGCTTCTGGCATTAAGCACTTTCCTCCTTGGCAAGGCAGTGTTTCTTGAGTGGTCCTGTGAATGATTTCTTCTCTTCCATGGTCTGGAAACAGCCATGGCCAAACTTGGAGGTGGTGTCAATAAACTTAAGGCTTTTATTTACATTTCTTTTCTCTATTTCTCCCTACTCCACCCAGTCCCTTCCAACACCCCAAGAACAGGTAGGAGAGAGAAAGCGTTAGTGGGAGAAAGGGCGCAGTTCTCTTAGCTGCTTCCTGCTGGTCAGGGTGTCAGGGTCGTTGCAGCCAGTCCAATCCTTGTTTCAGGAAATATATGAATTCTTGTCTCACAACAGCAACCAGGAGCAGCAAGGGGAAAGAGAGAACACCCTTGTTCTTTCTCTAAGCTCCACACTCTGGGCTCTCTGCAGCTGGCAAAGAGCACCTCAGGAGGCTTCATGATGCAATCAGTCTGAGGCTGTGGACTATGTGAATCAGGTCCACATCCCACACCTGGGAACAAAACGAAAACACATGTATCTGTAACATACAAGTGCTTGCTCTGGAAGTATTAGCCCTGAGCTCATTTCCCCAACACAGTGTAAGACTAGCATGGCTGACTGTGCCTAAATACCTAGCACTGTGAGACAGAGAAGGGAAGACCCAGAGAATACGCTGAAAGAAACAAACAATGAGGTGGAAAGAGATAGAACAATACACCTTACGTCCTTTCCCAGGCTCCACTCATTTATTCTGTTTTATGTCATCAAGTTGCATCAGGACTAAGTATGCTCTCTTCCTCTGTGGCCTGGCAAGGCAGTCTTGCCAAGGGGAAATCGGGAAACTGGCAAGTGAGTTTGTGCCTGAAGCAGTCCCCACTTCCCTTACTAGAGAACCCACTTGAAGCCTAAGTTGCCCATCTGCTACATCTTTGTAGGTGGCCTAGGTCCAGTTCATGCATGGTCCTTGGTCGATGCTTCAGTCTCTGCAAGCCCCTCTGGGCCCTGATTAGTTGACCCTGTTGGTCTTCCTGTGTTGCTCCTCCTGTGTTGCTCCTGTCACCTCCCACTTCCTCCCACTTCTCCACAAGACTCTGTAACATCGCCCAATGTTCGGCTGTGGGTCTCAGAATCTGTTTTGAGGTTCTCCTGGGTAGAGTCTCTCTGAGGACAACTCTGCCAGGTTCCTGTCTGCAGTCTTAGCAGACCGTTGTTTATGGTGTCTGGGGCCGGCACTCTCCCGGAGAGCAGGTCTTCGGTTGGGCCAGGCATTGGTTGTGTATCCCCTCAATCTGCTCATTCTGCTCTATCTCTGCACGTCTTGTATGTAAACTTGGAGCTGAGGATTTTGTGGGTGGGTTGGAGTTCCTCTCTCTCTACTAGGAGGGTTGTCTGGTTATGTCCTCTTCAGACATAACCAACTCTGCTACAAGGTGTCTCTGCTTGAATCCCCTCATATCCTCCCAGGAGCCTACCCCGACTTAGGCCTCCAGCTTGTCACAGAGCTATGTCCACCTCAGTTTTCTCTTTTCTCTACAGGCCTTCTGTCCTCTCGCCTTCGGTCTTCCCAGGTCTGATCTCTACCCTCTTAACTCTCTGTGCCTCCTCTCTTACCTGGTTCCCTCTCTTCAGCCACTAATTCATTTATTCCATCTCCCCTTCCTAGTGAGATTTATGCATCCTCCCTTGCTTTACATAAAGATCCAGCTATGCCACTCCTGGGTATAAATATAAAAGAGGCTCCAACGTAAAGTAAGTACATTGGCTCAACCATGTTGATAGTAGCTTTATTCTTAATAGCCAGAATCTGGAAACAACCCAGATGTCTGAAGAATGGATAAAAAAAACTGTGGCACATTTACACAGTAGGATACTACTCTGCTACTAAAATCATGAAATTTTCAGGCAAATGAATGGAAAAACAAATAGAAAAGATCATCCTGAGTGAGATAACCCAGACCCAGAAAGACACACAAGTATGGACTCATTTATAAGGAGATTTTAGCCATATACTATATGATAAGCATAATGGGAGGCACAGAACCAAAGGAGATAAATAACAAGAAGCACTAAAGAATTTTTAAAGGCATAGTACAATTGTATAACTAAAGGATATATTCATTATTTAAAAAAACAGTGAACATGTGACAATTTATTTTCTCTATTTTGATAAGTTTTACATTTTCTGTGATGATCTCTCTCTATTACAAAGGAAAAGTATTTGATGGAGGATGATTGCTACACTTGTCCATTGTTATAAAGATACATATTAAATTCAGTCAGAAATTATGCTGGTTTAGTAAAGTGGCAATTGTAGGTCCTTCTCTTAGATTCATGATCTCAGTAAACCCAAGGTAGTTGTTTATGCTTCTAATACCAGTTAGTTAGCTTTATGTCTAATTACAGAGCTGTTTGTTACCACTATGAACTCTCAACAAACCAGGTTGCCAAAACACAAAACAAAACAAAACAAAAACAAACCTGAACAAAGACACAACAGTGGACTTCCTAAAGTGGAAGAGAAAAATATTATAGCAGCAATTACAGAAAAGGAAGCAGCAAATTTGTGAGAGAATGAGGAGGAGTGAGCATATGAGAGAGACAGAGAGAGAAGGAGAAGGCAGAATATAAGGTAACTACATTTATATTAAGATTAATTTTATAAAGAGAAAATCACTGACTATATATAACACATCAGTGGTTTTGATACCTTCTTTTCTTGTGCTCAGAATCATCAGAGGTTAGTTACAGAACCAGAGAACCAACTTTTGCATATGAAGCGACAGAAGTACAACACTTGCCACATTGCAAATATATGTGTAAAGTTCTTTAATGTGCTCCTAGAAGTCTATTACCAACTTTTAACCAATAGTAAACTTAAACTATTGTTAAACCATTCATTTATAAACTTAATAGGTTCAGAAGTGTTTAACTTGTCTTTGCAGTACTTCTCTGTTGTAACTCTCTATTTAACACCTGGTGACAAAATGTGCTTTCATTCTCACAAATATAAAATTATTTTCATAGGTGAAAAAATAATATTTAATGCAATGTGTGTCAAAGAACAGAATTGCTGTAGCCTAGGGGAGGAAATTATTCAAAGATACTACTTCCTAAGTAAAAGCAAATAAATAAACTAATTGCTTTATCTTGAGAAGTCTTTGTTAAATCATAGGAGATTGTTGCAATTTTTAATTGACTCAGGACTTCATATAGTCTATGATCCAACGTGTATACATAGGAGATGCATACCTGCACACAGTCGAGGGGGATTCCTTGACACGGTTGGCCTTCTATAAGCTTCTATTCCTATTTGCCTGATCTTCCACATTATGCACAGTGGCTTCCAAGCAAGAGTATTTCCACAGGGAGTTTGTCATCTGTTTTTGTTAATGTTTTCCTGGCTGTATTTACAGGGTTGGCAGACACTCACTTTCAGTTATTTTTTTTATGACAACTGAAAAAAAATGTTGTAAGCTGTCAGTTCTCATCCATCACTCTATTATCATAAACTACCCAACCTCATCGAGATCATTCCCCAGCCTCGAGGCAGGATTATTTTTTTTTTAAAGCAGTCCAAGACCTTGTGGGTATTTATTCTGTTTCAAATGCCTGGTTGAAAGATGACGGAGATATTTGGCATTCCTTGCAATGCCATATGGCATCTTGGTTGCTTTCTATCCTGTGAGGTTAGTAAATATTTATTATTTGTATTGGCTTTTAGTCGCTGGTGAATACAACGATTAGGATGTGAAGGATACATAGCTGCTAAACAAACATCTGAGTTAGTTGGCTAAATTGTGCAAACTATTAGGTTATGTCTGGTTTGAAGCCAAGCCTCATGATAATTTAAGAAGGGAATTATCCTGCATCATAGACAATGGAAAGAAAATGGAGCTGGGATAGAGGCAACAAACCAAATACGAAAATATTAGCTTTAAACATATATGGGGGAAGCACAACACAGTGTAATTTATCTCAAGCTTCTTGTAAGATAGATAGTGTAGTAAAACTTTCTCCTAATATTTAAAGTAAAATATCTAGCCAATACTTCAATTCATTGGCTAGTAAAACCCATGTTTGTTTATTCAGATGTTGTAGTAAAGGAAAAAATAATTGGGCTATATAATGTTTATTATTATTTGCCCTATGATTTTCACAGCAGTATTATTTAACCTGGTATCACAAATAATAAGACATAGACACCTGTTAGATTTATAATAGCCTTATTTACCTTAGGCTGGGTAGATATTTCACTGAAGCTGTCTTAATATCCTCATCATCCATCTCCCATCTCCCATCCAATGCCATCCACCTCAAACCTCCTCATCTGGTCTACTTTCCATATGAGATCCCATGGTACCCTGTTATATTCTATATCTGAGCCTTTTCATACTATTGTTGGAGTCTTTTCTCCTTGCCCACATGCTCGCTTCACCCATAACCCATCATGCGTCCTTCTTCCTCCTCTCTTCTTGTTTGTCTCCTTCCTGGGATTCTTTCTGTCCTCTCCAAGCCCAGGAACCTTAGCCACGCCTACCCCATTTTGCCCTGCCCAGGTATAGACCATTGAATTAGCCAATCATATAATATTGCACAAAAAGTATAGGTGTACCCAGACCTTGAGGGCTAGTAACATGCATCAGAACCAACCTCCAACATTGAGGTACGGAATTCAAGTTTCCATAGTATGGCGAGCATTAGGGTTCTGCAGCTGGATCTCATATTATGTGGTCGGTCAACAGACAACAGCTCTAAATTGTCAAACATTATTTTGTCCACATATTTTCTCATGTGGATTATTTTTACCTTACATACTTGCAGAATGGATATTACCACTTAATTTTATTAGATATTTGAGGTGTTATATGTTTTGATAATATTCATTTTCACTCTCCCTCCTCTTCTCAGATCCACCCCTCTTCATTATTTACCCAACATTCTCCTTTGATTTCTAAATCCTTCCAGACTAACTTGTGCTGAGCAAATGTTCTTGGGTGTGTGACCTCCCACTAAAGAGAGAAAACTGTCTCTCCCTCCCAGCTGCCGCAAGTTTCTAATAGCTCTACCATGAGGGATGGGATTTTGTGCCCAGTTCTACTGTCTATGCTGGGATTTGGTCTGGCTTTGCTTGGATTGGACTTTTTGCATGCTATAGCTGCTACATATGTTCAGTGGCCCTACTCTCTTTGGAAGACTCTGTTTCCTGGTAGTTTTCTACCATCTCTACATCCTCTTCCACAAAGGCCCCTGAGCCTTTTACAGAGGTGAATGATATGTATGTATCCCTTAGGGCTGACCATTCTACACTCTCTTATTCTCTGATCCTTGACCGCTTGTGGGTCACTGTGTTAATCGCTGCAGAAGCCTCTCAGATGAGGGCTGAAAGTACACTGGTCCAGAGGAAGAAAGCAGGAAAAACTGACGCTCACACTTCTTGAATGTGGGCTTAGCAACTTAGCATGGTGTGGACGATAATGTTACCAAGTAGCCAAAGCACTCCTGTGAGATACAAATGATATTTATTGGGTATTGTGTGTCATTAGTGTTTGATGAAGCTCTCTCTGTAGACAAGGTGCGATTCCTTGACTCAAAAGCATGTTTAGCTCAGGCATCCTCTGAAAATCTTTGTTCTTGTTCAAGGTGACCCATCTGACCATGTAAGGGGAAAGAGCAATAAACAACTACAGATAGTAAACACACTGAACCCATAAGAGTCTAGAGTAGGCCACTTTCCAACAGAAATTATGTTTCTTTATCCATGGTATAAAAATGCCTGTGACGGGAAAGAAAAGCCAGGTGACCGTACGTAGAGAGGGCATCCACCTGACAAACCTTCAGGAGATCCAGCACGGCTGTTTCGGGACTGCCTCCTCAGGATGTTGTAAGGACCCAATACTATACCCTTTTATTATCTGTCTTCTACCCAGTATTTTCTTTAACTTTGCAGGCCATATGCTTAATAAAATCAATCACTCAAAACTGGCATTATGCCTATAATAAATCATTCTGCAAACACACTGCCTGAAGGACATGTCCAACACGATATTGATATCTTCTGAAGAGTCCTTTCCTTGGAAAGCTGCAGTTCCACAGTGCGGTCAGAGGACTGGGCCACTTCCCTCAGATGACCTGAGCACTAGACTCAGAAACCTGGCCCCTTTACATAACCCATCCAACCATTTCCCCATATTCTCACTGTTACTCAAACTCATGAATCACATGTAGCAATGGGAGGAAAATTTTGTAATTTGCATTAGGAAATTATTGTTAAAATGAATTATTAGTACATTTTCTTGACGCTGATTTTGCTCATTCCTTAAGAATCCATTATTTTAGTATCTGCTTAAGACTTGGTAAATACTTGATGAACAAATATATGATTTAAATAAAATATTTCCTGAATATTTAGTATTGCATTGCATATCACCAGTTTTTTGAGAAAATTTTTGAGAATAATTTTGAGAAGATTATTATGTAGCAGTGGCATTGCAATAATATTAAAGTACGTTGTATATGTTCTGAATAACTTTTTAAAAAATTTAGACATACATACATATTTGCATTGTTATGTTACCAATTTTATTTACAGTTCTTCTGTGCTGGCTTTTTTTTTTAAAGATAATTGCTATGGTGCTTTCAACCATTCAGTAATAACTGGAGACCATTAATCTAGAAAAAAAAGCATCCTAGAAAATGTATTTAGGATTTTCAAGATAACTCATTTGGTTAGGCTAGGAAGTAGAAATGTAGCTTTGCAGTACTTTACAGTGAACTAATTGAAAGGCAGCACAAGAAGGTGGAGATGTTGCAGCTGAAAAATAGAGGAAATATATCTTTAATGTCATCTTGGCAAGTCTTTTTCTTCACTTATGTGAATGAGGAAATAGGCAGCATAGTAGCAGGAGCACAATAATGCAGCAGAAAAGCCAGTCTGAGGAAAGAAAGCAACATGACAGTAAGATGACCTTACAGCTCGGGTAACCTAAAGACTGTCTATCACCAAAAATGTGCAGAATGGAGAACTGGAGAATGTAATCTGACGCTGAGTTAAAATCTGATATAAACTACTTTTTATATTTAATTTTCCATTGTTACTTTTAAGTATTCAATACAATGATACATTAATGACAGTATTTTAAATAACAATTATGTAACACAAATTATATGTCATATATATTATATATATTATATTATATATGACACAAATAATATTGCACTTTCTTTACTACGTGCATATACAAAACATTCTTTTTCCTCAGAGCTGCCTGATACTTCTCAGTTAGCTGGCACTGATGAGTCTGTGCATGTGGGAAGTTTATTTTCTAAATTAGTAAAGTTTTAAGTTTGTGAGGTGGAAAGAGTGGGCCAGCTATTAGGAAATAAAGAACTGCACACACTTATCCTTGTTTTTCTGACATCATTTGAACTTGGTTTTCTGAGTAAGCTAACTGGTCAACCAATCTGATTAGGAGATGGTCATGAGGCATTTATTGTAGAGGAATTTAGATCCAGCAACAAGGTTACTCTGGCTGGAATATAGACACACCTTTAGTACACATGTTTAATCCCAAGCAAGGTTCTAATTGTGAGACAGACGAAGTGACAAATTAGAGAAAGATTTGCCAGAATAAGTCAGATACAGGATAAGCTCCACCCTCAAGAGGACAGAGAGTTAAGAGGGGAGATCTCTTCAGTACAATTCAGGACAGTTCACTTGAGTGCAGTTGAGTTTGTGCAGTTCAGTTCCTGGAGTTCAGACGCAGTTTCTTGAAGCAGAGCAATTCATCAAGAAGCAGAGAAAAGCCAGTTTGAACCAGTCGGCTAGGAGAGGAGTCCTAAGACAGAACAGCTGATTTGAATCAGCCAGCCAGAGTTCAAAAAGAACTAGAAAGGGGAGAGCTTTTCAGTTTATTCAGCAAGAAGCTGAAGCCCTCAAGGTCCAAGATTACAGAAGATGATTAGATAAGGAGCTTCCAGGTCTAGGCCTAGAGACAGTTAGATAGAAATACTCTGGGCTGAGCCTAAGCCATTTGTTAGTAAAACTTGGATATGGCTCTCATCTCATCTCATCATCTGAGGAAATTAAAACAATTACAGTTTATAACCTTCTTCCAAAAGACAAGTTGGAAAACATGCATTTTTTCTTCTCTAACAGAGAAAAATATCTCTTATAGCTTTATAAATGTGAAAATGGAGTGTCTGCAATGATTTTTTTCCACTACTGAAATATACACAGTATATATTAAATGTATTTTATTAGTTTATTTCTGTAAATTTTTGTCATTTATCCAATTCATATACAGAATTTCTTTTGTGAACTCATTCAGGGGATATAGGCTGGCACAATGTGCTTAACTGAACAATAGTATGTCTGTTTCACAGATGAAAGAACTAAGAGAGAAAAGCAAAATGACACGTTCAATGCCATCAACCGTGTCACTAGAAAAATCAGGATTAGAACTCACTATCCATGATTTCCAGAAGAGTGAGTTGGTACAGCATAATAATTCCTGCATTTTACTGGGGGTGTTTGTTAGCATCATAAACTTCAAAACAAGAAGAGTTATTTTATGCTTTATTAATAAGTCTGATCTTTAGTTTAAGAAATAAAGGTATGGGGGATTTTTGTGGTTATAGAAGTAGGTTTGGATGCAAAATATAATTTTCTGTGTATCTACTTATGAAAAAAAATCAAGTGCATTGTAAAAAAAAGGTTGTTTTTTTGTTTTGTTTTGTTTTGTTTTTTTAATGAATGCTCTGTCTGCCAGGCAATTAAATCATTGCTTCATTCATTTCCTATTTTGTTGGAACATTGTTCTAGGATTTAACACTTTCACTCATAAGTTGGTTGCTAGTTCTGCTCACCCACCATCTCCACCTCCTGCAAAGATGCAGCACAGAGAGCAGAAAAGATGCCCCTTTATCCTCTTTCTTTTATAATAGACCTTACAGTATTTGTTTTGCCCATTTTACCTCATTTGCTGAGCTCTGTGATTATTTACTTCTGCAATTACTTCAAATATATGAACACAAAAAAATGATTGATTTAAACATGGAGTTTGGCAAGTGATTACACATAATGTGCTATAATTACTTTCGGTGAAGCTTCTATGAATTTTTCATAAGGATAAGTGCAGAGTAAGTAATTAATTGGTGAAGGTTTTCTATTTACACAGTGAATGTATTCATAACTTATGGATTATAACAATTGTTCCGGTTGACTGAAATTATAATAAATATTCAAATGTTGTATAAATACATCATTAAAGTTATTAGGTCTCCTAAGTAAATTATGTTAATTGATTAAACCAACTATAATTATTTTACCATGGCTGTGAAATTCTAGCAAGGCTGAAAATTTTTGATCCATATTTAAATATGAGATCTTTATATATATGATAGATAGATAGATAGATAGATAGATAGATAGATAGATAGATAGATATTAAAACTAGTATGGGGTTTCAAAGCTCCAGTCAACTGAAAACAAGAACTTCTTTGGTCCAAAACTAAATATGTGTTTATTTATTTTTTTTATTTTCTTTTTAAAAATTTTTATCTATTTATTATTTATTACAATTTATGAACTTTCTATCCCAGCTGTAGCTACCTCCCTACTCTCCTATCAGTCTCACCATTCTTCCCTCCTCCTGAGGGGGAAGCAGCCTTACCAGGCCACAGAGGAAGACAATGCAGCCAGTTCTGATAAGACCTGACAAGCTAGGGTGAGATGGAAGGGGAGAAGGACCTCCCCTATCAGTGGACTTGGAGAGGGGTATGGAGGAGATAAAGCAGGGTGGGTGGAATTGGGAAGGGATGAGAAATGGGGCTACAGCTGGGATACAAAATGAATAAATTTTAATTAATAAAAATTTAATTAATTTTAAGAAAAAAAATGTTGCTACAATAAACTCCCTGTTAAATTTTGAGATCAATTAAATCATACCAAAAGTTAAAAAAATAGAAATAACACATAATGTTTGTCTTTCTGGGTCTGCGTTACCTCACTGAGTATAATAATTTCAGTTCCATTTATTTGCCTGCAAATATAATCAGTTGACATTTCTTTAAAGTTTAGTAATATTTAATGCACATCTGAACCACATTTTTTTCTTACTCTTCTGCTGGTCCACATCTATGCTGATAGCATTTGTGTTTTGTAAACAGTGCAGCAATGAGCACGTGTTTATGCTGTCTTTGTGTTAAGATACTGTATTCTGAGTGCATGCTCAGGAGTGGGAGAGCCAGGTCAAATGGGCTATTTTGTTCAAAGATTTTTTTTTAAACTAACTGACAATTTCTTACTTTTTTTAAACTTTTATTAGTTACACTTTATTCACTTTGTATCCCCCATTAAGCCCCTCCCTCCTCCCCTCCTAATTCCTCCTTCCCTCCCCCTTCTTCACACATGCCCCTCCCCAAGTCCACTAATAGGGGAGGTCCCCCTCTCCTTACTTCTGATCTTAGTCTCTCCAATCTCATCAGGACTGGCTGCATTGTCATCTTCTGTGGCCTGGTAAGGCTGCTCCCCCCTCAGGGGGATGTGATCAAAGAGCAGGCTAATCAGATTATGTCAGAGGCAGTCCCTCTTCCCATTACCATGGAACCCGCTTGGACACTGAACTGCTATGGGCTACATCTATGCAGGAGTTCTAGGTTATCTCCATTCATGGTACTTGGTTGGAGTATGATTCTCTGGAAAGATCCCTGTGTTCAAATTTTCTGGTTCTGTTGCTTTCCTGTGGAGTTCCTGTCCTCTCCAGATCTTACTATTTCCCACTTCTTTCATAAGATTCCATGCACTCTGCCCAACAGTTGGCCATAAGTCTCAGTGTCTGCTTTGATAGTCTGCAGGGCAGAGCCTTTCAGAGGCCCTCTGTGGCAGGTTCCTAACTTGTTTCCTGTTTTCTTCTTCTTCTGATGTCCATTCTCTTTGCATTTCAGGATGGGGACTGAACATTTTAGTCAGAGTCCTCCCTCTTGATTAGTTTCTATAGATGTACAGATTTTAGTAGGTTTATCTTATATTATATGTCTATATGAGTGAGTATATAACATGTGTGTCTTTCTGCTTCTGGGATAGCTCACTCAGGATGATCCTTTCCAGTTACCACCATTTACCTGCAAATTTCATGATTTCCTTGTTTTTCATTGCTGAGTAATACTGCATTTTGTAGATGTACCACAATTTCTGTATCCATTCTTCAGTTGAGGGGCATGTGGGTTGTTTCCAGCTTCTGGCTATTACAAATAAAGCTGCTACACACATGAAAGTGAGGAAGACCCTAGAACTCATTGGCACAGGTGACAACTTCCTGAACAGAACACCAACAGCACAGGCTCTAAGAGCAACAATCAATAAATGGGACCCCATGAAACTGAAAAGCTTCTGTAAAGCAAAGGGCACAGTTGTCAGAACAAAACAAATGTCTGCAGATTGGGAAAGAATC
The DNA here is from genome assembly GCF_907164565.1 of Psammomys obesus. Lineage (NCBI taxonomy): Eukaryota > Metazoa > Chordata > Mammalia > Rodentia > Muridae > Psammomys > Psammomys obesus. The sequence continues at coordinate 5,626,868 of NW_026590663.1, read as the reverse complement.
TTCACCAACCCTTTATCTGACAGAGGGATAATATCCAGTATATATAAAGAACTCAAGAAGCTGAAAAGCAACTCAAAACGACCTGAGATTTCACCTTACACCCATCAGAATGGCCAAGATAAAAATTTCTACTGACAGCACATTCTGGAGAGGTTGTGGAGAAAGGGGAACCCTCCTCCACTGCTGGTGGGAATGTAAACTTGTACAACCACTCTGAAAATCAATCTGGTGCTTTCTCAGACAACTAGGAATAATGCTTCCTCAAGATCCAGCCATACCACTCCTAGGCATATACCCAAAAGAGGCTCAAGTACACAATAAGGACATTTGTACTACCTACCAATTTCAAAAGTGATTTTGCATGCACATCAGCACTGTATAAATCACATAGCCACATCAGCATTTGTTGTGAATTTCTGATGAGGACCATTTCTGACTAGGGTGAAGAGGAACCTTAAAGTACTTTTACATTTTCCCTATGGCTAAAGATATTGTGAAGACTGTATTAAGGTTTTTCTAGCCATTTCCATCTCTTTTTAGAATTTTCAGTTCAGTTCAGGAACTCTTTTTTTTTTTTTTAATTTGGCTTGTTTATTTTCTCATTATATACTTCTTTTTATTTCTTTGTATAGTATAGGTCCCAATGTTCTGTTGAATTATATATGGGTTAGTTTTGTTTTAAATTATACAATAAATTTTAGTCATATTCTCTCTCCTTCCCCAGCTCTTCCCAGATCATCACCCATCTCTGTAAGTATCCAACTCTGTTCTCGCTCTCTCTCTTACACACACAAATAAAAATAATGCAAAATATAAAACAAAGAAAATAAAAAAACAATAACACAAAAACATGCCAAAATAAAAGTACACAAACCCATGGAATCTAAACACAGCCTGTAGTCATCTGAAGGAAGACTGAACCTCACCTGAATGCATATTCCAATTAGTCTTTTTTATAACATCAAGAATTATTATTTTATTTCTTGTTTTTGTTTGATTATACTTGTTTATTTTTAAACTTCAGTGTATTTATTTTACATTCCAAGGATGCTCCCTTCCTCCTCTCCTCCCACTCAACCCACTTCCACTTTCTCCACTCTCCCAAAAAACGTGGGAGCCTCCCCCATATCAAACTACCCCAGCACATGAAGTCACATCAGGACTGAGCATATCCTTATCCCCTGAGTCCAGGCAAGGCAGCCCTGCCAGGGGGAGGTGATCCAAAAGCAGGGGACAGAGTCCACGTTAAAAACAGTCCCCCCACTCCCTCCAATCGCCAGGCAAGCCGCCATAGATTTCTTTCTTTCTTTCTTTTATTTTTATTTATTTTTTTTTTTTTCTGTGTAGACTGTATTTAAACAACATTGGTTTGGACTGTTTACTGACAGAAGTATTTATGAATCAAAACAATTTCCACATATGCTATAGGCATAAATGTTATTTATCAATAAAATTAAGAGAAATGCAGGTAAGAATATGTTTACTTTTCTTAGGCTTCAGTGGCAATACTGCAGTGGGTATTTATTCTCTCATTTATGGAAGCTACTCTTGCAGATGGGCTGGGTTCCGGAGATAGAAGGTTGTAATCTCTCTACCTCATTATTTTGTCTTTCCTCTGTGGCACAAACTCCTCTTCATATGCTTAAAAGTTCTATCATACTGTGGCTGTGCACCCAAGACTTTTTTTTTTTTAACCTTTAATATCTTTGTTATAGGATCAGTCTCGAAATACAGTCCCAGTCACTGAGCTTCCATATGTGATTGGAAAAGCATAGTTCAATGCTTAGCAATTTAAATTTCATAGAAATAAAAGTGAATGTTCTGTGTGTGATAACAGTACTGTTGTTTTAGTTGAAATAATAAAATTCTTTACATTAGCTGCACAATTAGTCTCTTGCTTCTAACAAAGCACATCTTTCCCCTCAGCAAATAGATTCATTTCCTCTAAAGGCCTCCTGTTAGTCTATGGACTATTAAGCACACCTTCCTCTGTTATGGATAATATTTTTTTAAAGCAATACAATGTAAAATTATACTCTAGATACTGTCTGTAAAAAAATACCAGTATCTTAAATGAACTGAAAATGTAAACATATTTCTCTGCATATAAGATAATTCTAGGAGATTGATTATTTTCGTATGAAAGCCGATAATTCTGCTTTTGAACTTTTTCGAAGATGTCTATTTAATTATGATAAGGAATTATATTTACTGTGTTGATGAAATAGCACAGTGAATGTTTCATATGATTTGAAATAATTTATCATAATATTTTTCCTTCATTCTAGTATTGAGAAAAGCCTTTTCCTGTGTAGACGTAACTATGCAAATAGCATTGCTTGGCATCAGCAGTGCCTTTTAATGTCTGCCAGAGTGAAGTTTAGGCCTGAGGCATCCTTCACCTCTGAGGTAAGATCAGATTTAAATGTAGATTCCTGAAAGAGGAATGTCTGGAAGTCCAATTGGGTTATAAATGTTTCTAACACAGCAGGAATAAAGAGCTGCTGAATTGCCTAGGGGCTGACTGGGGGCGTTAAGTACTTTCATATACAGAAGAACGTTCTGAAACTACAGCTATCATCAATGCTTTAAAGTGATCATATTTTCCTAACCCCTCCTTTTACAGTCTAATCTGAACCAGAGAAGCAGTAGTAAATACTTCTTAGAGCTTTGGAGCTCACAAGGAAGTCTTCGGGGAGCTTCTTCCAGAGCACCTGAGCGTGGTTTCATTGGCATTAAATTTGCAAAAATCATCCTCTGAGATAAACTGTGAAGGCTTCCTATCTATTTTCTTACGAATGCTGGATCATTTACCATAATATTCTCTAAAATGTATCTATTATGTCTAATTTAAATTCCGCAAATTTCTTCTCTTTCCTGTAAATATCAAGAGGTGCAGGAAACAGTGAATAAAAGATTTTTGAAATCCCCATTTTTTCCCTTAAGATATTGTTATAATTCAAGTCTCTGCTTCTCCTGAGCAAACTAATATACAAGTTTTAAGAACAATAATCTTAGAGTTTCATCTTCCAAGAGAAAGCAATATTTATATTTCCAGCCCAAGATGAGAGTGCTCCCATTTGAGTGTCCTACTGAGAAATAGTCATGTATAATGCACAAAGGGACACTGAGAGCAATCTTCAAATGCACTGCAATTTTTATACCAGAATCCATGACAATCTAATATCATGGTTTAAAGACTTCTTCCGTCATACTATGAAAAAGATACCAGACATGCTGAAGAATAAAAGTGTTTCTGTTTTCTCCGTACAAGTTTTCTATTCTAGATGAGATGGAAGCTTTTCTCTATACCTGATGAGACCTAATAAACTAGGATCAGAAGGGAGGAAAAGAAGACCTCCCCTATCAGTGGACTTGGGGAGGGGCATGCATGCAGAGGGAGGAGGAAGAGAGGGATTGGGACAGGAAGAGGAAGGGAAACATGGGGGGGTACAAAGTAAATAAAGTGTAATTAATAAAGAATTTTTTAAAAATTGATAAAAAAGAAAGCATGATATGCAAGCCAGAAAAAAAGATTCTTTATAGTAAAGATTTATTGGATATATTAAAATTAAAGCAGTCTGGGTCTTCGGATACTTTAGGTACTAATTTACAAGATAGAATATTGATGTGGAAATTTTAAGAAAATATATTATTTTATAGAAGAAATATACAGTGATAAAATCAGAAAGTTTTAGAATTCATTTATTTATACATTATTTACTCATATAATAACCTGTGCATAACAATTACTTAGAATCTCCATATGAAACAAAATTTTCTAAACACTGAACCTACAAAATAAAAGACAAACCTTATAATTTTATTCCTCAGATTCAAGCAAGAAGAGAAAAACAATATTTAATTTCAGTTAAAAAATATTGAGTTTTAGAAAGCCATAAGTATATAAAAATGATCATAGGAACAGATACACAAATACAATTGAGAAAAGAGAGCAAAATAATAAAATATGTAAATTTTGTTAAATCAAAGAACTATACAAACATAAATATAAGTAAATGAGAAAGAATTCAATGAATGCTTTTAAAAACATTAGTAACAAAATTTTACAGGGATACTAGAGTGAAAACTCCAACACAAGGAGGGTTACACTTAAGAGAAGATAGAAAATAAACAATTTCACACAAGCAAAAAGAAGGGAAACACACACACATACACACACACTCTACCAGCAACACATCAAAATGACATGAATCAATAATCATTGGTCATTAATATCTCTAAACATCAATGGTCCCAATTCCCCAATAGAAAGATACAGTCTAACAGAGTGGATGTGAAAACAATATTCATCAGTCTGCTGCATACAAGAAACACGCTTCAGCAACAATACTAGGCATTACCTCAGAGTAAAGAGTGGCAAAATGTCATCCAAGCAAATGGACCCAAGAATCAAGCAAGAGTAGTCATTTTAATATCTAATAAAATTTACTTCCTGCCAAAAAATAATCAAAAGAGATGTGAAAGGACAGTTCATACTCATCAAAGAAAAATACCAAAAATACATCTAAGTTCTGAACATTTATGACACAAATACAAGGGCATCTACATTCTTAAAAGAAATGTTCCTAAAGCTTAAATCACACATCAAACCCCACACTATAATAGTGGGATATTTCAACACCCCACTCTCAGCAGTGGACATGTTAAAGATACGGAAACCAAACAAAGGAATAATGAAACTAATAAACATTATGAATCAAATGGACCTAACATATCTATAGAACATTTCACCCAAATGCAAAGGAATATACCTTCTTCTAAGCATCTCATGGAATCTTCTCCAAAGTCGACTATATACCTGGTCACAAAGCAAGCCTCAACAGATATAAGAAGACTGAAATAACACCTTGTATCCTATCACAGCACCATAGATTAAAGCTACACCTCAAAAACAACAGAAATAACAGAAAGCCTATAAACTCAAGGAAACTGAACAACTCTCTACCGAATGACCACTGGGTCAGGGAGAAAATAAAATAAATAAGTCAAAGACTTCCTAAAACTTAATGAAAAAAAGGCACAACATATCCAAACTTATGAGATCCAATGAAAGCAGTGCTAAGAGGAAAGTTCATAGCACTTATAAAGACATTGTCTTCATGAAGACATTGGAGATATCTCATATTAGCATCTTAACAGCACACCTGAAAGCTCTAGAACAAAAAGAAAGCAGACACACCAAAGAAAAGTAGACATCAAGAGATAATGACAATCAGAACTGAAACAAATAAATTATAAACAAAGAGAGCAATGCAAAGAATCAACAAAACAGACTGGGTCTTTGAGAAAATCAACAATATAGACAAACTGTTAGCCAAGCTAACTAAAAAGCAGAGAGATAATACGCAACTCTACAAAATCAGAAATGAACATAAGAACAGATACTGAGGAAAACTGAAAAATTATTAGGACTAACTTCAAAAGCCTATGCTCCACAACACTGGAAATTTTATGAAATAAAATGATGATAATATTTTTCTTTTTTAATATTTTTTATTTTTTTATATTATTTACAGTTTACTCACTTTGTAACTCAGCTGTAGCCCAACTTCCTCATTCCCTCCCAATCCTGCCCTTCCTCCCTCACCTCATCTCTTCCCTTGCCCCTCTCCAAGTCCATTGATCGGGAGGTCCTCCTCCCTTTCCATCTGACCCTAGCCTATCAGGTCTCATCAGGACTGTCCACATTGTGTTCCTCTGTGGCCTGGTAAGGATGTTCCCCCAACAAGGGGAGGTGATCAAAGAGCCAGCTACTGAGTTCATGTCAAAGACAGTTCCTCTTCCCATTACTTGGAAATCCACTTGGAGACTGAGCTGCCATGAACTACATCTGTGCAGGGGTTCTAGGTTATCTCCATGCATGGTCCTTGGTTGGAGTATCAGTCTCAGAAAAGACCCCTGGGCCCAGATTTCTTGTTCTGTTGCTGTCCTTGTGGAGCTCCTGTCCCTTCCAGGTTTTTCTCTCTCTGCCTTCTCTCATAAGATTCCCTGCACTCTGCCCAAAGTTTGGCTATGAGTCTCAGCATCTGTTTTAATACCCTGCTGGATGTAGTCTTTCAGAGGTCCTCTGTGGTAGGCTCCTGTCCTGTTCCCTGTTTTCTCCCTCTTCTGATGTCCATCCCATTTGTCTTTCTAAGTAAGGATTAATCATCTTAGCCAGGGTCCTCCTTCCTGCTTAGCTTTTTAAGTGTACAGATTTTAGTATGATTATCCTATATTATATCTCTAATATCCATTTATAAGTGAGAATATACCATGTGTGTCTTTCTGCATCTGGAATACCTCACTCAGGATGATCTTTTCTAGTTTCCACCATTTGCCTGCAAATTTCATGATTTCCTTGTTTTTAATTTCTGAGTAGTAGTCCATTGTGTAGATGTACCACAATTTCTGCATCCATTCTTCAGTTGAGGGACATCTGGGTTGTTTCCAGGTCCTGGCTATTACAAATAAAGCTGCTACAAACACGGTTGAGCAAATGTCCTTGTTGTGTACTTGAACATCTTTTAGATATATGCTTAGGAGTGGTATATGTGGATCTTTAAGAAGTGGTACTCCTAATTGTCTGAGAAACTGCCAGATTGATTTCCAAAGTGGTTGTGCAAATAGACTTCACTTATCAAAATTAAATCAAGATTGGGTTAGCCATCTAAATAGTCTTATTACCCCTAAGGAAAGAGAAGAAGTCATTAAATGTCTCCAAAAAAAAGCTCAGGTCCCGATATTTTTAGTACAGAATTCTACCAGACTTTTAAAGAAAACTAATACTAATACTCCACAAAGTGGAAACATTAGCAATTTCATTCTATGAAGCTATAGTCACCCTGATACCTAAACCACATACAGATTCAACCAGGAACAGAAGTTCAGACCAATCTCCCTCATGAACATTGAAAAAAATACTCAACAAAATATTCACAAACAGAATGTGAGAACACATCAAAAATATCATCCACCATGATCAGGTAGGCTCCACAAAGATGGTTCAAAATACAAAAATCCATCAATGTAATCTACCATATAAAAAAAACTGAAAGTGAAAAAAAAAACCACATGAAATTCTGATTAGATTCTGAAAAAGCCATTGAAAAAAGCCCCATAGCCTTTCATGAGAAAAGTCTTGAAGAGATCTGGGATACAAGGTCCATATTTAAACATGACAAAGGCAATAAATAGTAAGCCGATACCCAACCTCAAATTAAATGAAAAGAAACTTAAGGCAATTCTACCAAAATCAGGGATAAGACAGGGCTGTCCACTCTCTTCATATCTTTTGAACACAGTACTTGAAGTTCTAGCAAGAGCAATAAGACTACTAAAGAAGATCAAGGGGATACAAATTAGAAAGGAAGAAGTCAAAAAATTGTTATTAGCAAATGATATGATAAGTGACCCTCAAATTCTACCAGAGAATTCCAATAGCTTGTAAACACCTTCAACAAAGTGAATGGATACAAAATTAACTGAAAAAAATCAGTAGCCCTCCATTATAGAAATGATACATGGGCTGAGAAAGAAGTTAGGGACACAACGCCCTTCACGATAACCACAAGTAATACAAAGTATCTCGGTGTAACTCTAACCAAGCAAGTGAAAGACCTGTATGACCAGAACCTCAAGTCTCTGAGGAAAGAAATTGAAGAAATCAGAAGATGTAAAGATCTCCTATGCTCATGCATTAGTAGGGTTCACTTAATAAAAATGGCTATCTTACCAAAAGCAATCTACACAGTAAGGGCAATTCTCATAAAAATTCCAACACAGTCTTTTACAGACTTACAAACAGCAATTCTTAACTTCATATGGAAAAAAAAAAGCAGAATAGCAAAACCAATACTGTACAACAAAAGAACTCCTAGAGGTATCATCATCCCTGATTTCTGCAAAGCAATAATAATAAAAGCTGCATGGTGTTGGCATAAAAACAGACTGGATGATCAATGGAATGGAATCAAAGACCTAGAAAGAAACCTACACACTTACTTGATTTTTTTCTTTATTTAATTACACTTTATTCATTTTGTATCCCCCCTGTGATTCCCTCTCTCCTCCTGTCCCAATCCTTCCCTTCCTCCACCCTCTGCATGCATGCCCCACCCCAAGTCCATTCATAGGGGAGGTCTTCTTTTCCTTCCTTCTGATACTAGTCAATTAGGTATCATCAGGAGTGAAGTAGCCAAAACTATACAGTGGACAAAAGAAAGCATCTTCAACAAATGGTGCCAGTCTACCTGGATGTCTAAATGTAGAAGAATGCAAATAGATCCATATTTATCAGTTTTCACAAAACTGAAGTCCAAGTGGATCAAACACCTCAATGTAAAACCAGATACACTAAATCTAATAGAAAAGTAGAATACATTGGAAAAGGAGAAAACTTTCTAAACAACCCAGGTACTAATATCAACAATTAATAAATGGACCCTCTTGAAACTAGAAAGCTTCTGTAAGTCAAAGGACACAGTCAACAGGAGAAAATGGCAGCCTACAGATTGGGAAAATATCTTCCACACCCCTATATCTGAGAGGGGTTAACATCCAAACTATCCAGAAAACTCAAGAAACAAACAAACAAACAAAAAACAAAACAAAACAAACAAAAAACACTAACAGCAAATAATCCAATTAAACATAGGTTACAGAGCTAAACCAATAATTCTTAACTGAGGAATGGCTGATGACTGAGAAACACTTAAAGAACTGTTCAAATGTCATCAGGGAAATAGAAATCGAAATGAATCCGAGATTCCTTCTTCCCTTGACAAAATGGCTAAGATCAAAAATTCAAGTGACAGCACATGCTGGAGAGGATGTGGAGAAAGGGGAACCTTCCTCCATTGCTCATCAGATTACAAATTTGTACAACAACTTTGAATTCAATCTGGAACTTTCTCAGAAGATTGGGAATAGTTCTACCTCAAGACCCAGCTATACAAACTGCCAATAAATGCTCTACCAAACAAAAAGAGCATTTGTTCAATTATGTTCGTGGAAGGTCGCAAGGCTGGGAGAGAGATGGGAAGCCTGTAGGTGGGGATCTCTGGAGACCTGAGACAGAGTAGGCTCCTGGGAGGACATGGGGTGACTCTAGCAGAGACTCCTAACATCACGAAATATGGAGACTGAAGTTGTCACCCCTGATAGTTAGGCAGGACTTCCAATGGAGCAAGGGGTACACTAACCCACCCACAAAACTTTTGACCCCAAATTTAACCTGCCTACAAGATAGGCAGGGATAAAGATGTAGCAGAGTTGAGGAAATGACCAACCAATGGCTTGGCTCACTTGAGCCCCACCCCATGGGATAGAGCCAACTCTTGTGACTATTAATGACACTCTGCTGTGCTTGCAGACATGAGCCAAGCTAACTGTCTTCAGAGAGACTCCATCAGCAGCGAATCAAAACAGATGCTGAGACCTACTGCCAAACATTAGATGGTGATATGGGAATGGTGTGAGAAAGTAGAGGGAAGGACAGAGTAATGCAAAGGGGACATTTACTCCTCAAGAAGATGAAAAGGGTCAACTAATCTAGGCTCACAGAGACTGAACCACCAATCTAAGTGCACACATGGTCTGGACCTGGGCCCCCTACACTTAAGAGCTGGTGGACAGCCAGGTCTTCACATGGGTCCCTTAGCAACTGAAGCAAAGGCTATCACTGACACGGACGCAGTTGCCTGCTATTCTATTACTTCCCCTAGCTGAGCAGCCTTGTCTGGCCTCAGTGGCAGAAGACATGCCTAATCCTGATATGACATGAAGTGTGTCATGGGAGAGGGTGGGATGGGAATGGGGGCCTCCTTTCTCTGGGAAGAAGGGCATGAGGGAATGGGGAAAGGGAACTGGGAGGAGAGGAGGGAGAGGGATGTTCTCAGTATGTAAAATGATTAAATAAATTAGTTTAAAAAGCAAAAAGAGAGGAATGGAAGGATATTGTCGAATCAGCCTCTGTGAGCTGCTATGAGCCCTGACTAGTTGATTCTATGATGCTCTATTGGTGTCCTTGAACTCTTAGATCCTGCAGTCTTTCCTCCCCGTCATTCGCAGGATTCCAGAAGCTCTTTCTAATGTTTGGCTGTGAATCTCTGCATCTGCTTCTATCAGTTGCCTGATGAGGCCTCTCATGACAATGATGCTAGACTCCGGTCTACGAGTATAACAGAATGTCAGTGTGAATCATTCCATTGATGAATCAAACTGCCAGATGCAAATCTACAAACAAACAGTTTTTTAAAAAAAGAATACAGGAATATATACTGAAAAATAAACAAACAAAAAAGATAGCTTCTTCAACAAATGGTGCTGGTCTAACTGAATGGTGACATGTAGAAGATTGCAAATATATCTATTTTCATTATTCTGCATGAAAGTTAAGTACAAGTGGATTAAAGACTGCAACATAAAACCAAACCCACTGAACCTGATTGAAAAAAAAAATGTGAAGAATAGCCTTGAACACACTGGCACATTAGGTAACTTCCAGAAGAGAACACTTATAAATGTTTTTCTTAGTATTCAGGTGGCACATGACACATGGGGGGGCTAAGCCATAATGGGCAATGTGTCTGTGACCTTTGCCAACTTTTTGACAGACACACGAAACATGATTTCCTCAGGAGGTCTGAGCCTAGAGTCTTTTTCCATTCTTGTAACGACTTCATATTTTGTAAGATCTTAGGCTACTACCTACGCTGTTTTCCTGTAAAACAGTACCTTCAACCTGGTTCTCTAGCTACGCATGTGCATGTAGCTCTACTACCAGAATTAAAGCATTCTAAAGGCCAAGTTTGTATCATTTCTTTTTGACCTTTATACTTAATTTGGCAATGAGTTACCTAGAACATCCTATGTCCCAAATAAATATTCACCAAATACTGTGTCTTATTCAAATGTTATACAGCAATAAAACACACCATTTTTTACAAAGTTAAAACATGTCATAATAAAACAAGTTTTTTTTTATTCTTAATCTTTTTTATTTTTATTTTTCTTAATATTAATTACAGTTTATTTACTTTGTATCCCAGCTGTAGCCCCCTTCCTTACTCCCTCCCAATTCCACCTTCCCTCCCTCTTCTCCTCCCATTCCCCTCTCCAAATCTGCTGATAGGGGAGGTCCTCCTCCCCTTCCATTTCACCCTAGCCTATAAGGTCTCATTGGGACTGGATGCATTGTCTTCCTCTGTGGCCTGGTAAGGCTCCCTCCCACCACTTCAGGGGGAGGTGATCAAAGAGCCAGCCACTGAGTTCATGTCAGAGACAGCTCCTGTTCCCCTTACTTGGAAACCCACTTGAAGACTGAGCTACCTTGGGCCATCTCTGTGCAGGGGTTCCAGGTTATCTCCATGAATGCTCCTTGGTTGGAGTATCAATCTCAGAAAAGATCTCAGAACCAGATTTTTTGGTTCTGTTGCTCTCCTTGGGGAGCTCCTGTTCCCTTAAAAAACTATATTGTCCAATAATTTTGATAATTGTCCCAAAAATATCATTAGAATTCTGCTGATGGATGTTATCATTGTAAGCCAAAGATGAATTAGGGATTGTAGCCTATGCCCAGAAGTATTTGAGATTACAGAGTTCTCTGGTTCTCAATAGAACTACGCAGTTAGCACTTTCTTCTGCTTTCTAACAGGGTATATTTACTACTGTGTGGTTGAGTAAGGAATTTTTTTGTGATGAAATCATGCTTTCTTGTTTTAATTCAGTTTTCTGCTCATTGACTAGATGTGTTTGATTTTCTCTCTTTTCGTTCTTTTGTCAGTACTACATTAGCTAGCCTTAACATAGGTAATCCATGGAGGTGATGAGATAGAAAGGGACTTGATCCTGAGAAGGCACTACCTTCCCAGTTCAATGTATAGATAAAGATGCCTTGGAATGGTACATTTGCTTTTTAATTATTATCAAGTCTGAGAAAGGAAGAAAACTGTACCTTCCTTGTGTATCCTGGGCTAATGAAAGCTAGACTAATTCGATAACCCCAATAACCAGCTATTATATTTTAAATTTAAATTAAACTTTTGAGTTATAAGTATAAACACTTCACATATTGAATGTTATGACCGTATGAGGTTTCGGTTACATCTTCAAATCAGGCTAAACATTTCAATCGCCTTATTTCACCTATGATTTCTTTATGCTAGAACATTTAAAATGACTTTCATAACCTTTATAAACTGTGTATAATTGCTATTATTGTTACATTACTTTGCAGCTATACATCAGACTTCTCCACAGTTTCCCACTTTCCCAAGTCTTTGTTCATCACTATTCTAGTTTCAACTTTTGTGATTTAGTTTTTAACACTCAGAACATACAAGTGCAACTTACCTGATTTATTTCTGTCAACACAATGCTCTCCGTTTTCATTCACGTTGTAACATATGGTAGGATTTCATCCTTTCTGTGGCTGATTGGTGTTCTGATATATTTTTGAGCCCCCACATTCATCCTTCACTCATGAGACAAGCGATGCTGGAGCTGTTTTTGTTTCCTCACTCTTGGCACTATAGTGACTATAGGAAAACTGATAACTATTCAACACACTGATCTTATTTCATTTGGATGTTTACTTAGTAGTTGGATTTTGAATGACAGTTCTCCTTTTCATTATAAATGAGAAATGATTCCTGACAGTGGTTTATTAACTTACTTATAGTCTTATTAACAGTGTTCCCTTCTCTACATTCTTGCCAAAACTTCCTTTTTCTGTCTTTTTGAAAATTTAGTTTCCTAGGACAGTGAGGGGATATATCATTGTTTTTAACTGAATTCCCCTGATGATGTTGGAAGTTGAGGTTCCAAACAAATCTATAGGAAATGTCTCAGATAAGATTAACATTCATAATCACATAGAACTAATGCAATAGCTTAAGAACACCAATATAAATCTGCTAATTTCAAAGTGAATAGTAGAAAGGCGCATTTGTCAAATGGTTCATTTTAGTACAAAAAATATTTCTGTTGGTAAAGGTGCTTCTCCTCTAGCTTGACAACCTGGGTTACATCACAGAAGCCACGTGGTAGAAGCAGAGACCCAATACCCACAAGTTGTCCTCTGCCCTCCACATGTGTTTTGATAGCAGCATAGACACATACAAGTACATGAATACAACTACAATATATTAATTATTGAATTTCAACAAATTATGTATCTGGAAGTGTTGAATAAGATAACAAAATATGAATCAGTATTTTTATTTGCTGTTATTATTATTATTATTTACAATTTATTCATTCATATCCTGGTTGTGACTCCCTACCTCATCACCTCCCATTCCCAACCTCCCTTCCTCTTCCTTCACTATGTCCTTCCCCTAGTTCACTGATAGGGGAAATCCTCCTCCCCTACTATCTGAGCCTGGCCTATCATATCTCATCAGGACTTCCTGGTTCCTTTTCCACTGTGGGATGGCTAGGTCACCACACCAGAGAAGTGATCAAGGAGCAAACAACTGAGTTCATGTTAGAGTGTGCCCCTGCTTCTCTTACTAGAGACACACATGGAGCCTGTTTTTGGCTTGTTGATCTCCTTGTGGTGCTCCTGCTTCTCAGATCTTTCTATTTCCCACTTCTTCCATAAGATTCCCTGCACTCTGCCCAGTTTGACTGAGTCCCTGCATTTGCTTGGATCACTTGCTGCATGGAGTTTTTCAGAGGACATTTATGGTAGGCTCTCATCCTGTTTCCTCTCTTCAAGCACTTCTGGTGTCTATGCAATTTGCTTTTCTGAATGAGTATTAAGTATCAACCCTAGGGTTCTCATTGTTATTTATCTTTTTTAGATCTGTGGATTGTAGTACAGTTATTCTGTATTTATGACGAATATCAACTTTTAAGTGAGTGTATTCCATGCCTGTCTTCCTGGTTCTGTGTTACCTGACTCAGGATGATCTTTTCTAGTTCTAGCCATTTACCTAAAATTTCATGATTTCCTTGTTTTTAAGAGCTAAATATTATTCCATTTTGTAAATACACCACAATTTCTGTATCCTTTCTTCAGTTGAGAGACGTATAGGTTGTTTCCATAGTGTGGTTATTATGAATGAAGCTGCTATGAAGATAGTTGAGCAAATATCCCTGTATGGTTGAGCACCTTTAGGGTATATGCCCAGGAGTGGTATAGCTGGGTGTTGAGGTAGCACTATTCCTAACTTTCTGAGAAAGTGCCAGATTGATTCCAAAGCGGTTTTACAAGCTTAAATACCCACCAACAATGGAGGAAGTTTCCTCTTTGTCCACATCCTCTCCAGCATGTTTTGTCACTTGAGTTTCTGATACTAACCAACGTGATAGGGTAAGATGGAATCTCAGAATCATTTTGATTTGCATTTCCCTTAGGAGTAAGGATATTGAGATTTTTTTTATTTATTTGTCTATTTATTTTATTATTTATTAAAATTTGTTCACTTTGTATCCCGGCTGTAGTTCCCTCCCTGTTTCCTCACAGTCCCATCCTTCTTCCCTCTTCTCCCTTGTCTGACCCTCCTCTAGCCCACTGATAGGGGAGGGCCTCCTCTCCTTCTACCTTACCATAGCCTATCAGTCTCATCAGGACTGACTGTGTTACCTTCTTCTGTGGCCTGGTAAGGCTGTACTCCCAGGTGGAGGTGATCAAAGAGACAGCCACTGAGTTCATGTCAGAGACAGTCCCTGTTCTCCTTACTAAGGAATCCATATGGTGACTAATTTGCAATAGGCTACATCTGAGCAAGGGTTCTAGGTTATCTCCATGCATGGTTCTTGGTTGGAGTATGATTCTCAGAAAAGACCCCTGAGCCCATATTTTTTGGTTCTGTTGGTCTCCTTGTGGAGCACTTGTCCCCTCCAGGTCTTTCTATCTCACCCTTCTTTCATTAGATTTCCTGCACTCTGCTCAAATATTGGTTATGAGTCTCAGCATTAATACCCTGATCAGTAGAGTCCTTCAGAGGCCCTTTGCAGTAGGCTCCTGTCCTGTTATCTCTCTTCTCATACTTCTGATGTTTGCCCTTCTGAATGAAAATTGAGCATTTTCCTTAGGGACCTCCTTCTTGCTTAGCTTCTTTAGAAGTACACATGTCAGTATGGTTATCCTATATTATATGTCTAACATCCACATAGAAGTGTATTTCTGCTTCTGGGTTACCTCACTCAGGATGATCTTTTCTATTTCCATCCATTCAATATTCCTCTGTTGAGTATTCTGTTTAGCTCTGTACCCCATTTTTTTATTGAATTATTTGGTTTGTTGGTGTTTAATTTCTTGAGTTCTTTATAAATTCTGGATATTGGCCCTCTGTCAGATGTAGGGTTGGTGAAAATCTTTTCCCAGTCTGTAGGCTGTTGTTTTTAAAATTACTCAATTTTGAAAGCAAGAATATGGCTTCCATATTGGCTCACTTTAAGAAATACATGTGTAAAAGTTACTTTGGGGGGTTTTCTCCTTTAGTTATTTTATTCACTTTATATTCTTGTAGCCACTTCCCTACTTTCCCCCAAGCCCCACCTTTTCTTCCCTCCCCCTCTCTCTGCTCTTTTTCCTCAAAAGCGGGAGCTTTCTTTCCCATTTACCCTAGCTAATCAAGTTGCATCAGTACTGAGCTTGTCCTCTTCTCCTGTGGCCTGTCATGGCAGTCTCGTCAGAGAAAAATGATCTAAAAGCTATCAAATATGTTGAGTCCATGTCTGATGCAGTCACTTCTTCCCCTACTAGAGTATAAAATACATTTTGAAGTGATAAATATATGTTATACTGTATGATACCTTGCTTCTAGAAATTGTACAGTCCAATTGAAAGTTAATTTCTTTAAATGAAAGAGAATGATTTAAGATATATTCTCTTGATTAAAACATTCAATATCATTGGACTTTTTCTAATCAAATAGTGTAAAAGATGCTTACGATAAAACTAAAATTACAGAAATGATCACACAAAAGTGGAACTCTCATCTCAGCATGTCTTTATGATCGTAGATAACATAATCTTATTAACTGTGGGTTCCATGCTAAAGCATTCTAGCATTGCAGTTTCAAATCTAACAAAAAGGAAAATGGTTGACAGTTGAACACTAACAAAAGACTCTAATTTTCTTCAAGGACAATGAGATCAAACTTTCAAATTTAAGTCTGCCCTCCAATGGGGTATATGAGTCAACTAGTATCTATCAAACCATAAAGAGTAAAAGAGAAAATATTATATTTACGCAATATAAAACTGTTCACTTGAGACAAGCAAAGGTTGCCTTGAGTACTTTAATCAGACACATGTATTACATATCATAAGTTACTTATTTTATTCTTTAAAATTTACTTGTGTATGTGAGCCTGGGTTTGCGTGTATACATATATGCATTATGTATGTATGTATACATACACGTACTTTAGAAAGTTTATATTTCAGTTTATATTTTCCTCCATTACCAAATAAAATGTCAGTGTATAATATTCACTTGGCAGCAGTGTTGAGGACTTAGACATAATCCAGCCATAGAGGAAGGCTTCGTTTCTGCATTATATAAATGGAAAGCCTGCAAACATGCACACAGGGACTAAGAACAGTTATGAAAATTGCTGTGAAATAAAAAAAAGTATCTGAATATGATAGCACAATGAAATGTAGCATCTGTAGCACTGAAATTATAATGTGATAAAGAAATAACATGAGTAGACTCATTGGAGTGAGACTGTGGGGAAGAAAGATGCGAAGAAGTCTCATACTGAGCCTGCTTGATTTTCTGCCCCATAAACCCTTGAAGAAGGACTCCTCTGAAGTCAGAAAAGCAAAAACTATGCAGCCAGCCATCCTTCTGTCTCTCCCATTAGAGATGAAGTATTGGTCGTTTTACCTTCTTTGATTTTGCACTCTATATTTGAAATTTGACAGGGTGATTTTGATTTTTTCTTAGAGTTTTCCAGTGTAAACTGTCTGTTAAATTGATACAGAAATCATGTGTCTATTGTGCACAACACAGGATTTTGGGGGTTTTGTGGCTATGTTGCTTAATGGTTACATTGAATTAGCATTCTTTTTTCCTTACATAATTATAACATTTGTGGAGACAACCTTATCCTGTCATCATTTTCAGTACTTTAAACTTAGTACACAAATTCATCTAATGGTTCAATAGATTGAACTTAATTTTCCCATTTAAATATGATTTAGACACTTTGGGCCTCATCTTTCTGCTCACCCCTAAACTCGCAACTGCTCTTGCCCCTACTAATCACCATTCAGTTCCCATAATATTTTTGAGGTTTTTGTTATTAGGTGATGATATGTTAAATCCTGAATACAATGCCCATTGAGGATGATTTACAAGATGAGGGCAAAGCATTCTGTACTTAGTTATGGAACCAAGACTGGCAGTTTCAGTAGTTACTTTAAGGATTCCTTTCAACCAATTTTGGTATTTTGAACTCTATACTATACATCCTTTTCTGCTAAAGAAGGGACGGTAAGATCTCTCGTAGACAGATGGTTTTACAGCTGCTGAGTACACATCAATCTAGTTTCTTGTATTCTCTCTGCTAAATAAAAAAATGGAAGGAAACATTGCTTTGTAAAGTCTTCTGCACTAGACACTGACTGCCTGAAAGAAAAATCAAAGTTACTCATACCAAATCTCTATATCAGCAGAAGAAACTTAGCTGTGTTCTGACCTTCAGAGAAATTAGGACAGTAATCGATAGAATCCAGTGTTCTTGAGAAAGCCAGCATCACTCTGAGTCTTCCCTTGAGATACCGTTATTAAAGCAGCAAGATGAAGTAACTTACTGCTCATAACAAACCCATTTCTTCACGATTTCTTTTTCCTGTCATACAAGGTGTGTTGGTATAATGTTATTTTTAATGTGTACACCTTACCCTTGTTCATTTAAATACTGATTTCTCCCCCACCCGACCCCCAACTCTCTGGTTTCAATCCGGATATTGTATTGTGATACTCATTCTAAAAATCCTGTCTCAACTCTTGTGTAAACAGGAACAAAATAAAGCAACTAGACACAATGTTGAGCAGGGAGGAGCCAGAGGACAGGAAAGAGGGGAGGAGCAAGAAGGCAAGAGATGAGTGGGAGGAGAAGGGGCTAGAGGAGAGCGAGGATAGCAGAGCTGGAGGAGAGATCTTGGAGGATGTGGAGCATGAACCAGACCTAAGATTTCACAAAAAGCAAGTATAATGTGGGAAATCTAAATGTTAGGAAACTAAGGGCTTGGAGGTTTAGGAGGGAGTAAATATTGCCCAGTATTGTGTTCTAGGTTAACTAAAACCCAGACTCTGTGTGGTGATTTGGTTATACAGCTGCTGAGGATTAACAGCAAGCATTACCAGAAGATAAACCAATAGTAAATATTAAAAACCCCGGTGAGTGACATAAAATTGAAGAATCTTTCATTTAGATCTCCACTTCCCTCAACCTCTCTCGTACTGTAACACTGCAGTCACTGTGTTTCATTGGAACACTCATTTTTGGCTAAAGCATTTCAAGTAGAGATCAATTAATATCTTACCTTTGTGGTGATTTTGTAGGTTGACACCTCAGAAGGTCTTCTGTTCTCTATGCTATGAGCTTTGTTTTTAAGATATTTTATAGGCACATTTATAAATATTTGCATTCTTGTGGTATAAGTCTCCAAAGCATTAAGAAGGTTCTCTTGCTGCAGGTCATTTCTGCAAAGAAAATTAATTTCATGAATATTCAAGATATGTAGACCACATAGTCAAGACATCAAATTTGAGAGTTTGATATCATTTTTATAGTGTATAAAGTGATGCCAAGTTAGGTTTCACCTCACATCTCATTGAGAAGAGCAGCTAGATATTAACACAAACTAGCTTCTCACCACATTGCTCTGATTGGAAAACCCATCTGAACTCCATGAGCTGAACTGAGTGAAGCCAACTGCTTCCATCTGAACTGCACTGATGGACTCGGCTGTGCTGTTTCCACTAACTCTCCTGCTCTCTCTATAGCTCTTAAGCAGCCCTTCTTTCCTGTCTGTTCCCCTGACAGCTGGGTGCATCCTATTGCTGACTCTTTCTGTCAAATATTTCTCTGGTTCAACACTTCGTTTGACCCTCAACTGGCTGTCATTGTTTGGGATTAAAAGTGTATACTAAATTTCAGCCAGAGGAAGAAAAGGTGTGTCCTGTCCATATTCCAGACAAAGGGATTAAGTGTGTCTATTCAAGCCAGAGGTATTAAAGTTGTGAGGGTGTGTCTGTATTTCACACAGTCCTAGGTCTCTGGATGTTATCTCTTGTCAGAGCAACCATCTCACTGAATTAAAATTCCTCTACAGTTGTAGTTGAACAATATGTGTTAATGATGTACCATATAAGATAATAAATTTTAACATTTAAGTTATTACATCATCATTGTTCTTCAGTAGTAAGCAAAATGAATAAAAAATAATTATACGCAATAGTAAATCACTTATAAGTCAAAATTTCAAACCATTTGAAAACATTCATTTCAAAGAAATGATGAATTGTAATGTTTGAACTGATTGGAATTTAGAATATGTGTATATGCATTGAAATATTATATGGTACCCTGTATTATATGTACAAATTTGTTTTAATGTGTCCAATATATTGATAATGCATGTATTAAAGTATTTTATTAGTCATAAATATTATAGTCCCACAATTAGCACATACACAAATTCTTTTGGTTGTTTAAATCATTTTAAAATCTGCATGATGAACCATTCTACATTCTGCAAAGATTTACATATTATTATTTTATAATTCATTGATTTTTTTTTGATGAGAAGGCTTGCGTTAAATATGCTAAAATGTATATGTAGATGTATTTTACTTTGTTTAATATTTCCTTACCTTGGGAGAGAAAGATAGTGTAAACATGTTTCAACTATTTGAGATGGTTGTAATCTACATTGGTTTGAAATCTGAAGTGCTCAGAGACCTCTGTCCTGTAATAGCAGCACTTGGGAGGCTGGCGCATGTACCACTGCCAAAGATGAGCTCATCTTGTATGCATATTGATCTCTAGTCCAAATTGCACACTACACAGTGATAGCCTGATTCAAAAAATAAATAAGTAAAACTGGATCATTCCTATCTTCTCCTATAGCCCTCCTCCACGGCACTATCCCTTTGTCTCAGCTGCCAGCTCCAGCACAAAATCCCTGGAACCCACCAGCTACCTGAGTGCAGAGTAAGGCACAAGATTTCCACTCTTCCTCTTCTCCAACATTTCCAGTGTCCTGGTCTTACATTCAGCGTTGTAACATACCATATGCTATGGCTTATTCTTCCTCTCTGCTCTTATTCCCAAGGATCTACCCAGGTCTTGGTGCCACTCAACTGCTCTTCTCCTGTCTGTGGACCCTCTCAGCCACACCCCTGCATACTTTTATTACCCATGCCCATTTCTTAGTGTAAGTTCCCAATACCTAAAAGAACATTCTACACAAAATCCCTGCTGGCCACACTTGACAGGATCTCTGAAGCATTCCCAATCAGGCTACCCACAGCCACCACATTCTCCTAGGAACAGAGAGAAAAATCCATCCGGTAACACAAAAGCAGATAGCAGCTCCTGGAATTACAATCATCCCAAACCTGATGCCTAGATCTCAGTGTAAAAATACAATAAATAATAGCCAGGGCATTACGTCTCCCTAGGGTGTAACAATAATACTTATACTAGTCTCTGTGAAGTGCAATATAGCTGAAGCACAAGACAAGGATTTCAAAATGGCTGTTATAGATATCCTCAGGGACCTTAAAGAAGATATGAATAAATCTACTAAGGAAATCTATGAATATATAAACAAAGGAATGATATGATGAAATTTGTTCAAGACATGGAAGTGGAAATTGCTTTAAAAAAGAAAACACAAACTGAGGAAAAATTGGAAATAAAAATCTAGGAACTAGAATTAGAAGAGGAATCTCAGAGCAAGCCTCCTCAACCCAATATAAAATATGAAAAAGAGAACTTCAAGTACTGAAGGTGAAATATAAGAAATGTAAAAAGAAAAATAGAGGCAAAAACATCCAGTAAATCTGAAATGCTAGAAGAAGAGAAAATCTAAGAATAATAGGTAGAGAGTAAGAAGAAAAATCCCAAGTAAAAGGCACAGAAAATATTTTCAACAAAATCATAGAAGAAAAGTTCTGTGAAGATGGAGGTGCCTATCAAGGTACAAATATATATAAAAGACCAAATAAACAAGGTCAGAAAAGAAAGTCCTATTGGCACATAATAACCAAACATACAGATCAAAGAAGGAATATTAAAAGCACCAAAAGTAAAAAGTGCAAATAACATATAAGGCAGAGCTGACAGAATAAAGCTTGATTTTTCAATAGAGATGCTAAAAGCCAGAAAGACCTTGATGGATGCTTTACAAACTCTAAGAAAATATAGATATTAGCCCAAGCTACTATACCCAGAAAATGAAACTAGAAGGAAACTGCTAAATCAATTTTAACATCTAACAAAATAGACTATATACAAAAACAAATCAGAAGAGGCAGGGAAGTACAGAACATATTCATCAAGGAAAATGTACCAGAAGGCACTGCAATTCTCAACCTCTATGCACCAAACACTAGGATATGCAAGTTCATAAAAGAAAAACTACTACATTCAAAATCACAGTGATAGTTCAGAACTCCACTCCTGCCAAAAGACAGGTTCTCTGCACAAAACAAAACAGAGAAATGATGCAGCTAAATAACGGTTAGGTCATTACAGAACATTTTGCCTCAACACACAAAAAATACATTCTTCTCAACAACTCACTGAACTTTCTCCAAAGTCGCAACAGATACAAGGAAACTGAAATAATGCTCTTCATCCTATGAGACAACTACAGATGAAAGCTGGCTATCAACAATAACAGAAAACTTACAGACAAATAAAACTTAACAACTTGTTACTACATGAAAATGGGCCAGGGCATAAATTAAGAAAGATATAAAAAACTTCTTAGAATTGAAAAAAAAAAAAAAAAACAGAGCATACATCTATGGACACAATGAAGGTTGTTCTAAGAAGCAAGTTTATAGCACTGTCAAATAAAAAATTATAGCAACCTTAAACTGAATAATAACTGAGCTCATGAAAGCTCTGCAACAAAGGAAGAAATAATATACAAAAGAAGTAGAGAGCAAGAAATAATCTAGCTCATGTTTGAAATCAATAAAATGAAAAAGACTAACAACATCAAAATACAAATACTCAATAAAACAAAGAGCTTCTTCTTTGAGAAAGCAGTAATACTGAGAAATCCTCAGTCAAACTAAAAGGTGAAGAGAGAAGATACAAAGTAACAAAAATAGAGACAAAAAGAGAACAAAACAACAGACACTTTAGAAAGCAGTAGAGTTCCTGTCAAAAATAGTCTTTGACCTCCCCACCTCCCAAGGGAGGAGCAGTCCTGCTAGGTCACAGAGGAGAACTTTGCTGCTGGTCCTGAAGATACATGGTAAAACAGGGTCAGATGAAAGAGGAGGAGGTCCTCCCCAATCAGTGGACCAGGAATAAGGGAGCAGGATGCAGCTGGGATACAGAGTTAATAAAATGTTAACTAATAATAAAAAAATAATAATAAAATTAAATTAAAAAAAGAAAGCAGTAGAATCTTACTGACATAGTTAAAAACCAAGCTTTAAAGCTCACCAAATTAGAGAAACTAAAAGAAGTGGGTAATTTCTTGATGCATGCCCCACTCCAAAAGTGAAACTATTTCAACCAAGAAAAGCCAAGGACCAGATAGTTTTAGTGAAGAATTCTACCAGACATTCAAAGAATTACCATCAATTTTCCTCAAATTATTTCACGAAACAGAAGAAACATGGCCTCATTCTTTTTATGAGGTTACATTGATATGTAAACCACAGAAAGACCCAACACAGAAAGATAATTACAGACCAGTTTCCTTCATGAACATAAATGCAATGATTCTCAATAAAACACTTGCAATCCGAATCCAAGAACACTCACACACAAGAGTATCCTCCACTGTTAGTAAGCTTCATTGCAAAGATGCAGGAATAGTTCGACATTTGTAAGCCAATAAATATAATCACCATAAAACAGACTGAAATAAAGAAAACGTATGATCACTTAATTAGGTGCAGATATGCCTACAACAAAATTCAACACCCTTTCATATTAAAAGTCCCGGAGAGATTTGGGATCCTGAAGACATATTTTAAAATAGGCATAAGTTACACCAAGCCCACAACAAACAGCAAACTAAAGAGCCTAAATAGAAACAATCTCAAAGAATTTTCACTAAAACCAGAAACAAGACAGGTTTGTCACTCTCATCAGACGTATTCCACAGAGTGCACAATGTCTTAGCTAGAGCAATAAGGCGATTGAAGGCTATCAAGTAGATAAAAGCAGGAAAGGAATAAGTAAAATTATTTTTATTTGCAGATGATACAAATGTCTATTATAAATGACTGTAACAATTCTACCAGGAAAATCATACACCTGATGAGAACGTCTTCATCAAAGTAGGAGGACACAAAACTAATATGCAAATACCAACAACCTCTCTACATACAAATGGCAAATGGATTAACAAATATATCAGGTAAACAATTCCTTTCACAATTGCTTCAATAATTATCTTAGGGATAAATCTGACAAAGCAGGTGTAAGAATTGTACAGTAACAACTTGAAGGCGTTGGAGAAAGAAAATGAAAAATATATCAAACAATTGAAAGATGTTCAATGCTCATGGATCGGTAGGATTAACAGAGTAAAACTGGCCATCCTACCAAACAACCTACAGATTCAATGCAATCCCAATCACAATTCTACAAACTTCTTCACTATGTTACAGAACTTTAAAGTACAAGTTTCACCTCCTATGGAAAAGCAAAAAGTCTCAGGATAGTTAAAAAGATCCTACATAACGAAACAACTGCTGAAGGCATCATCCTTGTGGGTGCGGAATTGGGTCACAGTCCTACAGTAATAGAAACATCTAATAAAAACTGAAATGTTGGTTAACAAAATTGAATTGAAATGGACACAGAAATGAGCCCACACACTTATGTGCACCTGGTTTTTCATAAAAAAGCTAGAAGTAAAAGCTGGAAAAAAAGAAAGCATCTTCAATAAATGGTGGTTGTCAAACTGGACAGCTGCAGGAAGAAGAGTCCGAATAGATCCATACTTAGCACCCTGCATAAAACTCAACTCCAATCGGATCAGCAACCTTAACAAAAGGCCAAGTATAGTGAAGCTGATAGAAGACAGTATGGGAGTACCAGAAATAGGGCGTCCATTTTGAATAGATCCATTTTTTTATTTCTTATCTCATTTATGAGAGTGATATTTGTTTGAATCATATTCAAGGTGCATGCAGGCATCTAATGAATTTTAGAGATATGATGTGGCCATCTGTTCTTGCACCAATGAACAATTTCAGCAGTCAAGTCCTGTAGATAAAGATTCAGCCTACCTCCCTACCTATTTATTTATTTTTATTTATTTACTTACTTACTTACCCATTACAATTAATTCACTTTGTATCCCCACTGCAGCCTCCTCCCTCATCTCCTCCTAGCTCCACCTACCTTCCCTCATTTTCCCCTTTGGCCTTTCCCTAGGCACTTGATATGGGAGAACCTTCTATCCAACCCTAGCCCATCAGATCTCATCAAGACTGACTACATCATCTTCCTCTATGGCCTGGTAAGGCTGTACCCCACAATGGGACATGATCAAAGAGCCAGCCACTGAGTTCAAGTCAGACACAGCTCTTGATCCCTTTATAGGGAACCCACTTGGAAACTGAGCAGACTTTGGGCTTCCTCTGAGGAGGGAGTCTAGGTCCTCTCCATGCAAGGTCCTTGGTTGGAGTATCAGTCTCTGCAGGCCCGCATGGGCCCAGGTTTTTTGGCTCTGTTGTTCTCCCTGTGAAGTTCCTGTCCCCTCCAGGTCTTTCTATCTCCCTCTTCGTCCTTAAGGATTCCCTGCACTCTGCCCACAGTTTGGGTATATGCTTAGGAGTAGTATAGCTGGATCTTGAGGTAGTACTATTTCTAATTTTCTGAGAAAGTGCTAGATTGATTTCCACAGTGGTTATACAAGGTTACATTCCCACTAGCAATGGAGGAGGGTTTCCCCTTTCTCCACAACCTCTCCAGCATGTATTGTCATGCTGGAGATATGGCTCAGCCATTAAAGGCTAGGCTCACAACCATAAATATAAGATTCAACCTTTTTAGGAAGAGCATTTTTGATGTTCAGTGCATGAGTTAAGACCTAAAACTATGCAAGATGGTTCTTGTCCTTCAAGAATGCAGAGCCATGTGGCTGTATTCAGCTAGGTTTAATATCAAAGACAGGACTTAAGCAAGTATTTTCCTTTATTTATTTAATAAACCAAATTATATTTATTTTACTAGTTCATATAAAATAAAAAATAATGTCCTGTTTTAAAATATTTTTTCAGTACTTCTAAGGAAAGAATTAGTGTTGTAACCTCAAGTACAGGGTATTTCATGGGTGCCCAGAAGCAAAATGGCATTAAGACCTTCAAGATAAATCAATTGTCTATTTCAAAAGAGTACAAGATAAAGTTTACACTCACATCTGAATAAACAAAATAAAATCAAACACCGTGAAGTGGGAAAGAAAGAACAGTTGATGGCCTCTTGTCAGGATGCTCAGAATTTACATGTGGTAACGGTGTGTGCCAGTCATGTCAGAACAAGCACAGAGAGGTCAAGGGACTTACAACAGGGAACTGTTGACTGATTAAATGAGTCAACTTTTACTATGAATCTTATAAATTATCTTGAGTTTTTGTTTATGAAAAAAATTGTAGTTGAAAAAAAAATGATTACAGGCCATATAGACTTAAAATCTAGTATACAGAAAAAGATGTTAAGACAACTTGAATTAAAGTAATTTGCTGTTGTGAAGCAAAAATAAACAAGTAAATAAAAGCAACTGGTTTTTCTAAAGTAAAATCCCTAGGATGAAGAAAATTTTTCAATAATTGAAAAGGGAAGATAGCACATTCAATTTAATCAGCACTGAAAGAAAAGGAAGTTATGAATTGGTCTTTTAACTCACACAGAAACTAATTTTGGTAGCTAAAGTATCCTTAAAGACAGATGAGAATGATCTATGTGGGAGGCTAAGGAAGAAGAAATAGAAGAGTTATTTACGTAGTACCTCATGAAAACAAGGCAAACTCTGATATGTGAACCTGTAAACTGTATTTCAGTAATAGAGAAACTGCCATAACATTCATCATGGGACTTAGAATACAACCGAGAGGGAAAACCTTTGATTAAAGATAATTCTTTTTCTATCTCTCAGTCTCTTTGAGTTTCAAGCTGTTTGTAAATCTGATCTTTTTTTTTTGAAATCAAAAGTTTTTGTTTATTTATTTATTATTATATTAATTACAGTTTATTCACTTTGTATCCCAGCTGTAGCCCCCTCCCTCATTCCTTCCCAATCCCACCATCCCTCCCTCATCTCCTCCCATGACCCTCTCTAAGTCCACTGATAGGGAAGGTCCTCCTCCCTTTCCATCAGACTCTAACTTATCAGGTCTCATCAGGACTGGCTGCATAGAAACAGAAGGAACACTACCAAACTCATTCTATGAAGCCACAGTCACCTTGATACCTAAACCACAGAAAAATCCAACAAAAAAAAGAGAACTTCAGACCTATCTCTCTTATGAACATTGATGCAAAAATACTCAATAAAATACTTGCAAACCGAATCCAAGAACACATCAAAGATATCATCCACCATGACCAAGTAGGCTTCATCCCAGGCATGCAAGGGTGGTAAATCTAATCTTAACATAGAATTCTCTCCTCTTGTTTTCTCATTCTGGTCGATTCTCTTTGCTTCTACATATTTTTTTTCTCATTTTCACAACCAGAACAAAATTAATTCCTGAGGATTTGGAAGATACATTTGAACAAAAAATGCTATTATAATGAAAAAAAAATCAATACAATACCACACAAGATAATTCAAACTTTAAATTTCATTAAGAAGTCAAATGGAAAATACTGACATTTGGGGCTGTACTCAAGATGTTGATATCTAGAAGAAAAACTAGTTCAAGCTTCACAATAACATAAAAACGTAGACAACATCATGAAGGATCATGACCTCCCTTTGTCCTCTGACCAGTAGTCATAGGCCAACTGCCTACCTACAATGTTAAGAGAGCTAGGCTCCTACAGAGGGAGGTGTGGAGTGAGCTGTCCTTGCTCATTAGACATGTCGGGGAGAACACACAGCAGAGTATGCAGGCAATAGACTGTGCATACCTGTAGAGTTGAGGAAACCCTGAGTGAACAAGTAGGGAGGGAATGCAGTCCTGTCTGCATGCATATTGTTAGGCATGGGCATTGCCATGTCGAAGATCAATACCTCAGACCCATGTGATGTTGGGAAAGGCCCCTCCACCATCCCTGGGATCAGAAAGATGACAAAGCCTTCCTTCGGTCTTGGTGTGAATGCTGGTAGGGTATGTGCAAAATCTAGGAACAGCACTTCCTCATCTTGAACTGAGACCATCCGATTCTATCCTGCTTCTGTGTTGTATATAATAAACAAGCTAAGATTCTGTGCTGTTGAATAGTTTGTGCCACTCAATCAGAATGTGTACACCCTTCCTGGCCACAGATTTTCTCTATTTGTCTCTTTGTGTATCTTTTCTTAATTTTCTTGCTGACTCTAGTCAGATTTTCAATGTCATTGTGCACAGCTCTTGATAAAGGCTTCAGTGAAATTTTACATTTCCTTTTAAATGCTTCTTTACCACCCCCCACCCATATGCACCCACACATGCAGACTCACATACAACAGGTAAATGGAAAAGAAAATCCCCATAGGAGAGGAAACAGTGCAGTCCAGTTATTGAAATACAGTAACACCAAACTTGAACAACATGAAAGCCAAGGGATAGTATTTGATTAAGCCTGAGGTGTCAAAAGGGCAAATGATCCTCGCCTTATCTGTAGACCACCAAGAAACAGGTATTTATGCTCGCTGACATTGGGTCAAGACAAGAAAACACACACACACACACACACACACACACACACACACACACACAAAACCTGTCAAAAGAGGCTTTTGAAGTCTATAGTATATCTGAAAAAACACATAACGACAGGGACAACGAGAAAGAAATAAAAATTCAAGATGGGACAGTTTCTCTCTGTCTTTTGCTGATGTCATAAATTTAAGGTTATTGGCTGCAAAGCTGCTATCTTGGGGAGCCGTAGGCAATCTTTTGGAGAAATCATTCCAGTGTTAGCTTTTAAAAGATTTTTCTTTACTATTTAAGAAGTTTAAGCATGGATGCTGTGTGTTTTCATCGGGTCTATTCCCTGTTCCATTCTCCCCTCTCTGCTGGAGTTTGCCAGGCTGAAGCTTGTGCACCTCTTGTGCATGAGGTCATGTGTGCATCTCCCCTGAGGGGTCAAAGAACACTGTGACTCCACGTCACCCAACATGGCTGCCTTCTGGTATTTCTTCTGTCTCTTTGACAGAGATCCATGAGCCTTTAGAGTAGGTGTGTTTTACTAACATCCCATCTTTCCTTATAGCGGTCCTTTGCTTTCCTCTGCATGTCACATCAAGCTTTCTCATCAACTGGCATAATAAAATATCACAAATTACAGGATTAAATCATTCCATTTAGACAGAGGAATTGAGACCTGCTTGACTATGAACTTTGAATTTTAGATTTTGTCTGGGAAAATTGTGATTTTTTCTTTTATAACAAATATTTTTGAGTACTTTTGCATTGAAAAAATTACCTCTTGTTTGTTTGTCCCCCTTCAAATCTCCTTTAACTCAACATTTAAGTCCTAAGCCAAATCTAACAGTCATTTGTTATAGGAAGGGGCAAAGAGACAAACCTTAGTCTCAATAACTAATCAGGGATCATCCTTTCTTTTGAACCCAGAACAGCATCCAAATTTCAGCCAAGAACTTACTAATCCTAATTTTTCAGAAATGGAATAGTGTTTAATGTGAAGAAAAAAATAATATAAGTGCTTTGAAAAACAAAGCTGAGGAGACTGGTTCAGAGGCAAAAGGTCAATTATTAACCAGAGGACTTTCTGCCTAAAGAGAAAGGACATGCCTAAAGAGAAAGACCCTGGGTGATGCAAGTGGTTATCAAAAGGAAGACTATATTACCATATTTTAGCCATGGGGGCCGGAAACAAGAACAGGAAACCAGACAAGGGAAGAAGCTGGATAATAAACCAAAGGAACGTCTTGGGCTCACACGTGTGTCATACATATATACAATGGATTTAGGTCTAGTCAGCACACCTGCAATTAAATACTTGCTCATTAAACCCATTAGAATATTGTTCCCACACAGACGCAGAAAGAGGCAGTACTGAATGGATTCAGCAGTTACTAAATTCAAGATGAAGAACAAGACAACATGTGAAGTTAGGATGGAAAGGGGGTCTGGAATAGGGGAGGAATGGGGTGGGAATGCTGTGTGGGTTGACAAACATGTATGTATACTAGTAAACAAGATGTTTAATAAAACGAAAATGCAGCAGCCTCCAAAGTTTTCTAATAACATTCAAGATTCTGTATAGTCGGTGACACAGATAGGCTATATTAGCAGCCATCAAAATAGAAAAACTCAACAACTTCAACCTGAGAAAGACCATTATCAGAAAAATACCTTGAAGTCTGATGATCATTAGTTGAAATACAAATCTAAGAGAGTATACAGACACATAGATAGGGAGGAGAGTTAATTGAATAATTAGTTGACAATGGAAAACACATAAGGAAATAACATTATCAAATTTTGGCTGCTAAAATAAATAGTAAAGAAAAGATGAGTACAAGAACTTTAGCTGTTCTCATATAATTTCTAAATAAATACTCACACACTGCTATTTCCAACTATGATGCACTGCACCTTAGAGCGAGGCTGAGTATTACCTTATCTCACCTCTGTTTATATCATCATTTCTCCACTCCATAGTTCAGGCCCCACAGATGGAGTTGGAGCAAATGAGATTTATTCCATAAACTGCAACATGAAAGCCCAGTGTAGGTTGACATGGTCTCCTGTGGCTAAGAACCTCATGACTGAATTTAACCCCTTTTTCTTCTTCTTCTTTATTTGTGCTTTCTCTGGGAATGCTCAAAGGCAGGACAGAAATGCTAATTGACAGAAAGCCTCCACAGGGAAAGCTATGAGCGTGTGATTCACTGCTTATTTCTTATTATCCTATAGTTAGTGTGAGGTTCAGGTTTCACATTTAGGTGAAAAATTAAACAGACTTCATAACAAAGGATGTTATCCAGGAGGTTTCTCCTTGTACAACACATGAGTTTGCTTTATTTCAGTGCTCCTTTGAAGACATCATTGCCTCTTTCTATGCTATCTTCTGGAACAAACCCACAAGTCCAGAAATTAACGTGATAAATCTCTGCTACACTAAAAATGGTAATTTGAGAAGTTTCAGTCTTTGAACTATACTAACTTTCAGAACTTTTTCTAGCGGCAATCCTTTCTTACCATCAGAGACAGATACATAGCTCAGCTTAGAATGATACTTTCTTTAACTACATCAGTTTTTGCCAGTTTTTACAACCCTGTTATAGCTATGAAGCTTCAGGAAAATGAGGTCTCATCCTTGCCAGCACTATATGCTGTTATGCACCACACACATATCTCGTAGCTATTGTTTCTTGATATACTTTATTTAAAACAAAATTCACATTTTTGAAACAAGTACCATGATTGTGGATACACTAGAAAAAAAAAAGAGAAGGAAAAAAACACATTTGAGGTCTGAAAATAAACCCCTAAGATTCTAATTCTAGTCACATTTCATGAAGAATATCATTGTTCTAATTTCCTTCACCTTTCAGTATCTCGTATCAGTGAAACAAATTCTAAAAGGAAAGAATGGCTTTAATAGAGAAAAGAAGTAAGAGCCCTGTGGGGAAAAGATGAAAGCAATGGAGAAAGGAAATATATGGTCCTTAGACACTTTCTTAGTGCTGTCTATCCCTCTTTCCTTCTTTCCCACTTGCTATCAGCCTTCCCCCTCCAAACACTCAAGTAATGACTTCTGTCTTATTAATACCATTTTTAAAGTATGAATCACTGAAGCATACTTTGATAATGAATAACACTATTAGTCATGTCTTCGGTCATAGTCTTTAAGTCTGGAAATGCATGTAACATGGATTTATGATGCCGCCAATGCATTTCCAAAACTATGAAGGGAAGTATTGTCCATCGACTCCTCTGTATGGGTGACACGGTTACTCCAAATCACATTTCGTCAGACATTCGGAATAGAGAGATGCCATAACATACCAACATGAAGACGCAGAAGCATCTGCTTTTCATTTCATTAAATCCTTGTCAGATTAAGAAATCTGACAATCCCCTGGGTTTCAGCATCATCAAAGTGATTAGGGTTCTATAGAAAAAGCTATCGGGTGGCCATAGTCTATAGTTGAGGTCTTCAGAAGGAATGAGATAGCAGGACTATATCCTTAAACAGACCAATACCCTCAGATCTGGAATTGTTTCAGTTTGGAAATAAAACTTCACAATTTCGGTTTCACAGAATTATAGAGAGTTATTTCCAAGTTACAGAATAAAGTTGCTGATATAATCCTCTCAAGCAAACTAGGCGACTGTCAATAAATTTCCTCATTAGACACATTTCCCTTACATTGGTAAGAATGACATTTAACATATCATTTGCAAGGAAATGTATAGGAAAACCTTTAAACTAGTCTGTGTGAGTCTACAGCACATATCTACATTTTAGAAGAATAAAAAATATGTAGTATCACCACATGAAAAGGAAAAGGATGAGAAAATACTTTGACTTAAATATCACAATAGTCATTAATTTGATATTTAACGAGAAAATATTGGAGGGCATATCATGCCTGTCAAAAAGTGAGAGGTCTATCAAGATTTAATAAAGTTATCTGGAATGCCTAGCTTTGTACCTTACCATAACTTCATTACACACACACGCACAGCACACACACACTCATGCTGCTGGAATATGTAGGTTTCACAAAAATTAAAAAAAATGTATTGGACGGAGTTTAAGCTGTTGTTATGGTTTCACATTGTTCTAAACATGGCACATTGCTAGTATCACTGTGCGTTATCTAACAGCGTGGGGCTTCTCTTCAAGTTTCCTGTGTGTCTTTCAGGGTCTAGTATTTGTTGTGATGTATAGCATTAACTCTTATTACTTTTTGCTGATTCAAATTTAAATATTCAAATTTCTGTTAAGATTACTATGTAACACAGCATTGTCTCTGACTGTATCTCTGTCTCTGTCTCTTTCCTCCCTACATCCCTCTAAGTGTGCTTTTTCACATATGTTAAAGCAATTAAAATTTTCTGAATGAATCATGTCACTGTATAGCTCCATTACATCTCTGTGTCTAGCCTAATCTTCCTTTGTCACATTTTTAGCTCCTAAACAGAAGAAAAGAAAGTGTTATGCTTTTGTAACTTGACAAGCCTAAACATTCTTGGAGTTTTTCAAACTTGTTACAAATTGTACCTTAATTGGAAATTCATCTAACAAGTAAAATAAGAATATGGTGAAATATAATCCATTACTTCAAGGAGATTCTATTCTGTTGAGAAAAATTAAAAGGATTTAAAATAGCAGATTATATAAAAAACTGTGTAATTCTTTTCTGTACCAATATTTCTTGCTCATGGCTTGTGTACCTAACGTAAAGTCCTTAAAAAGGAAACCTTCTTTCCACTAGCCGGTGTCAATAGCCTCTCAAGTGAACAGCAACATCTAATCTCATGTTCTTCTAATGCATTATCAACACCGCTGTCAGACGGATGTTCCCAGAATATGGATTGGATTCTGCAAACAGCCAGCCTAAAAGCTTTGCGTGGCACCATGTAGTCTCTGGGATAAAATCCAGACTTAGTGAAGCCGCCTTCGAGGCCTATTGCAATCTCATTCTAAGTAGCCATTCATATTCGACTTCTGCAGACACCAAACTGGTTCCAGCAACCAAAGTAATTTCCAAAGTAAGGGGAACACGGACTATTTCTAACAGGATCTCAAGGGCAGGCTGTTTGACCCCCCGCCGCCAAGGGAGGAGCAGTCTGTTAGGCCACAGAGGAGGACTTTGCAGCCAGCCCTGAAGATACCTGATAAAACAGGGTCAAATGAAAGGGGAGGAGGTCCTCCCCTATCAGTGGACTTGGAAAGGGGCAGGGAGGAGACCAGGGAGGGAGTGTGGGGTTGGGGAGGGAATGAGGGAGCGGGATACAGCTGGGACACAGAGTTAACAAAATGTAACTAAAAAAATAAAATTAAATTAAAAAAAAATATTCCCTACCATGACTCCTAACGTTTCTTGTTTCTACATGCTGTTCATTTTTTTTTGAAAAAATATTTGACTTGCAGAATCAATACTAATTAATCTTTATTTCCCTTTCAAGCATTCCTTGACTTACCTTTCCGTGGAAACTATTATCCATTATTCTGTAACTACAAACCCATTATGAATGCTAATAGTCACCTATGATTTGGACAGAAGTGTCCTACAGGAGATCAGCTACATTTATGCAAGTTTTTTTTGCCAAGGACTTACTATAATTATATTTCAGGAACTAATGCATGTTTATAAGGCAAATAAAAAACTTTGTACATATACATATATGGACATACATATGTGTGTATCCTATATAATCACTTTTATCCGTCTTTGTTATTGTTTCCACTTTGTCTGAGGAAAGCAGGAGCATGGTCCTTCACTTCTACTCATTTGGAAATTAGTCTGTATCCGAAGAAGGCTACAAACTTGTGACAATCTACTTACCTCAGATCTCAAGTGGAGAGATCACAATTGTAAGCCCAATCCACTTCTTTCCCACCATTATTACCAAAATTTATATTAAAGAACTGGAAGATGGTTCAGTTTGGTAAAGCACTTGGCTTGCAAGCATGACGACCTGTTCAATCCCAGGTAACACATTTAAAAAATAATCTGGAAGAGTAGCACAGGTTTATAATCCAAACGGGATTACAAGAAGCCAGTAAAGGGAGGAAGAAAGAGGCATATAGCTCTGGCTATATGCTCGCTGGCCACCTTCCTAAACTAATGCTGCCACTTTCCTGACAAGGTGAAGCCTTGTCTCGTAATAAAGTAGACAGTGTTTGCTGTCCTTGAAAAGACACACAAACACACACACACTCATACAATATACAATCGTACAAGCACACAATGTGTAATAACACCATGTTAATACCCATACATAACAAATAAATTTAAAAAATGTATTGTATATCCACAAATATGTACTACACATATAAATAATTACATATTATAATATTTACAATTTGATAATAACATATAATAAATATTTAAAATAGCAGAGAACATTTGTGTCTGAATATTTGACACCACACAAATGGCTACTGTATTATATGCCCCATGCTCAGCTTTTGTTTGTATAATATACATCTTTGATATGGGTAGAAATGAAGGGAGGAGGCAGGGAACATAAAATCAAATACAAGGCAACAGCTAGTACCAGTAAGGACAGACCAGCTCACATTGGACGAATTCAGTTGAACCTATGTGGCACAGAACTGACAGGTCACACACATTGACTCTCCTCACCTGAGAGCTCCATTCTTACCTCTGCTCCAGAAGGCAGGCTCACAGCAGTACCAATGACTAGATCTGCCTAAAAGAGTATATGTGGCTCCTGACCCATTGCTTTAATACTACAGTGGTTAGACAGTTCTGCAAGAGATTTTTTAAATGGGCCTCTCTCGCGTGCGTGCTGCTGTTCATGGCTTCCTCTAAGTTACTAACATGGGCTCTCCGGGATACGGATAATGTCTTAAGCATCCAACACACATCGATGCATTCTCCATGAGCTTCTTCAAGTTTATTAATTTGCTGCATCTCAAACTTTCTCTTCTTTGGCATCAAGTATTTTTATTGTCTTTGTTTATCCTTAATAAATGTTTGGCCTTTTTTATATAAAAGAATATATTGACTCATATACTGCTTATAACTAATCCCCAAGGAGAGTGTTTCTTAACCTTTTTCTGTAGGGCTAACGTTAAATTAGGATGTAGAAAGGAAGAAGTTCAGTTTTTCTTTTATCAACACATCAAATTCAACTTCTTCGTGCACACCCACACCTCCAGTCCCCCCCCCCCCCCACACACACAGCACGCACATGCAAACCAATTCTGATGAGCTGTAGTTGTGTGCTATGGAAAAACCACTGTTCCTAAATATAAGTTAAATAACTTTATTTATTCCTGTGAAGTATTTTATTTTTAGAGGTTTAATTCGTATATCTAAGTGCAACATTTTAAATATATAATACATTACCCTGTAAACCGTGTCTTCATTCATGGATACCTGCTTCAATTGTACTGTCTCCCTGTTGAGTAGGACAGCCTGTTTCTTCTGTGCTTGTAGCACAGGGCCATGCAGCAAGACAGGTGTAATATGTAGATCCAGCCTAGATATTGTAACACTTCTGAATTGGGAAACTACATGGGTAATGGCTCGAAACAGTTTCCACTGCAGAAAATAATTGCAACCACGACTTTATAGGGAATGTGTGCAAAGATTTTTTTCTTTGCTTTGGGAAATAAATTTTCATTAATTTCAAAGGCCTAAAATTTATGGAGACACAGGAGACCAGATATCCAAAATAATCCTGAATAACTTTTGTACACTAACTTTAAAACACATGCTTGAACTATTACCTTTCCCAATTTTAAAATATACCATAAAGCTATAGTAATAGAAATTGTTTGACACTTCCATAAGACATATTGACCAATGGAATAGAATTAATGACTCACAGAAAAGCCCATTCTCCTACAACCACACAATTTTTGAGAAAAGGCCAGAGGTCACACTGCATAAAAACATCATCATTGACAAACAGTGCTGGACAAAATGGATAGTTACACTTTGAAGAATGAAATTTACTCCCCATATCTTATCCTGCACAAAACTGTACTCCAAATGTATCAAGGGCCTTAACATAATACCTAATAGCCTCAATGTGATCTAGGAGAAAATAGGGAATATGCTTGAGTTTATAAGCATGAGAAAGGAATGCTTGAGCAGGACCCCCATAGCTAGTATGGGCATTAAGACTAGCAACTGAGGAATGGGAGTATATGAAACTTAAAGGTGTCACATTGTAATAAACACCATCAATCAAACACAGAGCTAAATAGAAAATTCTCAAATTGTGAAACACAAATGACTGAAATATTTGATTAAATGTTCACATCTGTAGACATTAGGAAAATAAATACAAATTAAAATTATTTTGAGATTTGTTTTTATGGCAGTCATAAGAGCTGTGATAGAAACAAATAATGATAAATTTATGGATATAGAGAGCCTACAGGTTCTTTGCTAATCTCATTTTTTATTTTGTAATTTTCTGTTAAATTCTAAACTCAGTATGACTTTGTTATCATTGTATGATATCATCAACAATCTTCATTTCCAATGAAGAAGGCACAAACTTCAACTCACTTCTTTGGGAAGTTCCTATTCATCAAACAAACTAGAACTAGAAAAATGTCATTGAAAACAAGTGTTTCTCACTCAGTGAGGTAGGCTCTGTTTACTAATGAACTGATCTCCACAGCTGTCTTGGCTACACATGAGTACTTCTAAGCTAGGAAAACAAGGAGTCTGGAAAAGCAAAGTCTGAGGCAATATATTTTGTGAATATCTATTAAAATATCTCTTGTTTCATTTTAGACTAATAACTTCACATTTTAGTAAATTATGGGTTCCTTTGTTTTTTCCTTAGTTTTGTAAGACAGGCTTTCTTTGTGTCGCCCTGGCCATCCTGGAACTCAGTCTGAAGACCAGGCTGGCCTTGAACTCTGAGATCTATGTGCTTCTGCCTCCCAATTGCTTGAATTCAAGGCACGTGACACTACTATGTGACTTTGAATTTTTTTCTGACTTTGAAATTATAGATATAAAGAGCCACGTCTCTCACTTTGTCCAGTAGCCGGGCATCAAGTATTGTACACAAACTTCAAAATTACAAAATTTTACAAAGTACCCATTACACCGAATTAGAATCAACTTATATTCAAATAATATAGCTCCTAGAGTAGCCATGAAGTCTCAGCCTATAGGGGTTCACCATGTGTTTAGTTTTGTCACTTGTTATATTCTGTGCTGCTTGATAACGGGTGCTGCTAACATTCAGAAGTCCTCAACTGTTATTTTCTTCTCGATTGATTTTTTTTTTTTAATCAGAAGGAGACCCAGCCTGATTTATGCTATACCTGTTATACAAAGTTCCCAATATATCCTAGTAGGCTACACTAAAGGTAATAAAAATTGCAAGTCATCTATCTGAAACTACCTGGGTAATGGAGGCTCATTTCGGAGAGCAGGATAGATAAGATATTGATTCTGGTAAAAGACAATGTATGCTCAACTCAAGGGCTGGTAATAGAGTGGATGGAATTAGAGAGGCTGGCTGTCACCACAAATAACCTGAATCTGCTCAAGAGCCCAGCTGCCTCCTAGGTGTGTAAAACTTTTAAGTGGGAGGAACGTAAAATATATGTCAGTGTCATGTAAAGCAGAATGAATGTAAAGGGGATTTCATTATTTAATTATGGTGCAGACGCTTGATGCAGATCCTCATTTAAGAACAGCTCGGATTCCTATCTGTGTCACATATTAAATCTTCCTCATTATTCAGCTATAGAAGTCTGAGGCTTTTGTTTCTTTGGTTTGTTGACTGGCTTTGTATTTAATGTCTTTTCAAGGACCAGTGTTGAATAATGAATGAGAAAGAAACATTTTCTAATTCAAGGGTTTATAAAATTTGTTCCAGCAGAGGAGACCAGAGGAACCCAAAGCTTACTGGTATACAGTGTGATGTTGCATAGTTAAAACTGAAAATATGGTGATAATCTTAGTGTCATATAAAAGGAACAGTATATGGAAAAAGATTTAGATAAATGGAATGTTTTTTGTTTTAATATAATTTTTATTTATTACAATTTATTTACTTTGTATCCCAGCTGTAGCCCCCTCCCTCATCCCTTCCCAATCCTGCCTTCCCTTCCTCTCCTCCCATGTCCCTCCCCAGTCCACTGATGGTGGAGGTTCTCCTCTCCTTCCATCTGACACTAGCCTATCAGGTCTCATCAGGACAAATGGGATGATTTTGTAAGTGGGCTTAGCAAGCAAAGTCTACTTGAAGATAGTGACGTCTGAGCACCTAATAAGAGGAAGTGGGACTTCAACCCTTTGGGATTTGGGCCTGAAAACCTGAATATAGAAAAAGGCCAGCTGCAGATTAATTCTTTTTTTGTAACAGTAATTCTTTTTTTTTGTTTTTTTTTATTAATTACACTTTATTCATTTTGTATCCCCCCATAAGCCCCTTCCTCCTCCCCTGCCGATCCCACCCTCCCTCCCCTTTCTGCATGCATGCCACTCCCCAAGTCCACTGATAGGGGAGGTTCTCCTCTTCTTTCTGATCTTAGTCTATCAGTTCTCATCAAAAGTGGCTGCATTGTCCTCTACTGTGGCCTGGATTAATCTTAAGAATAAAAATGGTAGG
Organism: Psammomys obesus; assembly: GCF_907164565.1. NCBI lineage: Eukaryota > Metazoa > Chordata > Mammalia > Rodentia > Muridae > Psammomys > Psammomys obesus. Next base: position 5,588,217 of record NW_026590663.1, on the reverse strand, counting down.
CATGGCGGGTGAGGCACCTTACTGGTAGAGTGTTTGCTTAGCTTCTGTGAGGCCGTTCTAAAATGGACATGAAATATTACCGTGAGTCAGATACTGAGTAAGCCAGGTCCTTCTGGATGGCTTACAGAATTCTGTCTTTCCTAAATACAGGTGAGGAGCCAATCATATTTAAGACATAGATCCTGACTAGGAAAGTAACAGTCATTTTAGAAGGAATTCTTTGGTGGATTATTTATTGACGGAGAACTGATGTCACCTAGGTTGTGCCTTCCACTGAAGGCCATCAGAGGCAGCTGTTAGAAAGTAAACATTGGTAAGGGATTTAAATCCCTCTAACTTATACTAAACTCTTTCTTGCCTCAGGAACATGGTCTTCTTAGAAAGACCATGTAAAATATAAATTGGTCATTCTGCCTTACAATTTCTTTTATCCCAATTTTACCAGTTCCATAGTTATATCCTAATTCCTTTGCTACGCTTTTGTACCATGCTAAATGTTCTGGAAATTTTGTGTTTTATTTTAACAACACATTTTCAGAGTAGAGATCACAGAGTTAGTTCCTAAATCAAGGGTTCCATTGAGCCAATTTAAGAAAACATTATTTTACACTCTCTAGGTGCTTTGTCAGAATGACAATGACTCAATGACCCAGTTTCAAGAAAGTTTCTGTTTCCCTTGCTTTTAACTATCTAACACTCTCTTTAATACTATACAATCTGGATCCAAATACTTTCTCCTTATTGTATATATTTATGTCTAATTTAGACACAGAGTATGCGGCTTGTCAGGAACACTTTGCTCTCTGAAAGCACCTTTTCTGCGACACTCCTTTTTTTTTCCCTTCTGTGACTTCCAGTAAGGAAGATCATAAAAGTGTTTTAGCTAATAAAGAAGTTGAAGGAACTAGCTAGAATACTGCAAACTTCTTTAAACCAAGCATATGAAGGTCACACATTATTTATTTGAGCTCTTTGAGAATGCAAATATTGCTTACCCTGAATAATAAAAATAATTTTCATTTAATGTACAAAATTATACAACATCATGAGCTTAGAGAAAGTAATTGATGCTTTTATATTTAGATTGAAAAACTAAAGAACTCTAATGAAGTCTATCTATCTAGCAGATAGTTAAAGACAAAAGGCAATATTTAGCTAATAGCTACAATATAAAAATATATTGTAATATAAATAAAATATTAAAATAAAAGGCAATTATTTAGCTAATAGTTGCAAAGAATTGCAATTTACATGATACTGCTGTAACACATGTACTTGTATTAAAACTTTTATTTTAAAGACATGCATAGTATTATTATGTTAAAGTTGACATAGCTTATATCTTCAATATATTGTAATAAAATTAACATTATGTTCACAAAGACTATATCCTTTAAGTACAAAATACCGATTTAATTGCTAAAGTAATGTTTGCATTTTATTCTCTGTGTCTCTATGAAGTGAAAATCTGTCACTTTAATTGCCATGCATTTTATGCTGAACATGGGGAATGTTCTGGAACATCGCAATGACATTGGATGGATGTAGCAGCCAGGCAAATTCTTCATGCTCACTTCACCTTTCTTATCAGCTCTCTTTTCATGGCTTTCATGACTGCCTTCAGTTTAGTTTTATTGAGGCTCCTTCAGCTTTCTGGATTCTGACTTTTCATTCAATTAGTGCAATCTACTAAGTCTGCACATTTTCCCACCTTTTATAAGTTAAATGGTGATTAGTTTAAAAATCTTCACCAAGATAATCACGTGGTGATTTTATTTGACTTGTAATCTACTATATTGCTAATCATTTTTCACTGATCAAAATGTTCACATTTTCATTTATGTATATTCCCTTATAATTATTATATGGCATGCCTTAAGTACCTTCATTTCTGAACTTAACATTATGAAGATAATAATAAAGATTGAGGTTGAGAATATTAATTAAAGTATTTAATTATACAATGTATGCATAACAAAATATCACTATATGTTAATTTTCAGATAATTTAAATTACAGATAATACAAACAGTTACTCAGAACTATATAATCAATTCACTTAAAAGTACAAACAAATTTAACTGTTCTTAAGACACTAAAGTTGATGTGAAAAAGAAAAATTGAATTAAAATGAGGGAGAGTATTGTCAAACAATGTTTGAAAGGGACACAGGGAATTTTACACATGCTTGGGAATGATTTTTGCATTTCTTCTTTACAAACATCATCTTAAAAGTGAAATTGGCATTTTTATTCAACCTGCCTACTTTTATAAGCATAAGGAGATTTATAGTACAATATAAGCTTGACATTACATCTATGATCATCTGCAATATTCCTCATAGTAATACATATGGATGTGGGAGGCTATCATGAGCTCCCATCACTCCCTAAGCACTTACATTTAATAGTTAATTGTTGTTGGGAAAGAGCAAGTCACAGTGTTCAATACAAAACCTTCCACTAATGCTTATGCAGACAACCTTAATTAAACACACTTGGACAGACACACGCAAGACATGAAAACAGGACACAGGCCTGTGGAGAAGGAGTGCAGAAGGGGTAGACGGTGTATAAAAGAGTAATTAGAGTGAATATGGTCAAAGTAAGATACTGCAAAGTTAGGCTCTGCTTTCTGAGAATATTTGGATATGGAGCTAATAGCTAATGCGCAATTCCTTAGCAACGGCAAGACAGGCTCATTTCAAAATAAGTCTGGATTTATTCAAGTTGGTCCAAAATCTTGAAATGGATTCAAGAAAAGAATTATCCACACCTCACTAGTGTGCTCTTCACATCTATTGTATGGCAAAAATGGTTAACAAGTACAACTGGGGACATCCAAACACTGGAGTCTTTGTGAATATCAAAATCTTAGACTAAGACGTCAGGAGCGTATCAGTTAGTGATAGATGCTGCACTGTCCCAAAGCCTCCTCTGATAGGAATGACAAATATGTAGAATTTCTATTCTCCCCTTAAGATTATTTTAGCAAAAACTATGCCAAATATACTTATTGGTTTATCTTATTTGCTGTTGATTATTAATTGCCGAAGGTTCATCAGTTAAGAACATCCACTGCCCTTGAAGAAACCCTGAATTCAATTTTCAGAATTCATAGAGTTTACCAACGCCTCAACTCAAGCTCCAGGGCACTCTCCACCCTATTCCTGCCTCTGTGAGAACCCACACTAGCATGCAGATACTCACAGCCAGGCAGCCATATACAAACAATGACGATTAAAAACAAACCATTCATTCAAATAATATATTTTGTATTTGCATTTAACTTCGACTTGAGTGAGGTCTTACAATATTAACTCTCTTTCTCTCTCTCTCTCTCTCCTTCTCAAATTAGGTTCCAAAGCTAAAGTTATGTTCTCTAATTAAGAGGAATACCAAAACAATATTTTACTGTGTTAAATACTTCATCCAGGAAACGTCTTTGTGCAAACGTTCTGAAACTACTATTGGATATTAAAGCGCTGCAAGAATATTAGTAGAAAGATGAGGGAGTCTATGACATCCTATACTGCTTTATATAATCTGCTGTCAAACATCTGTATATGTGGTAACTGTTGGCCCTGATTTTATATCTAAATTTCTATTTAAATAGACACTGGTGGCCTACAAAAGAAAAACTTATATGCAGAAACAAAAATATTCAGCATAATTAAATCTTGACTTTATGTTCTCTGCGTAAGCAACAATCAATGAGGTAAAAAAAAAAAGTACAAAATTTATAATAGTGATATGGCGGAAACCATTTGCCATTTTATTGTGAATATATGTCTAGATGTTTGAGGGTACTCTTCAGCCAAATTAAATAACATACACTATTAAATAAAAATTTCACTTTATCCTCTTGTACAATAAATACCATCAGGATGATCACCTAAAGGAATTTCAGATGTTGGTGGTTTAAAAGTGAACAAGTAAAATGATGCAGTTACTATGATTGTTATTTCCATTGCAAAAGTGTGGCCAATGTGGCTAGTCTACATGAACTTCATAGACACAATGAAATGCCAGAAGCCGTCAGCTATAATATTTGAGGTCACCATCTGATCCTTTTACAGTCTGGTCCCTGAGTCTCAAACTGCTCTCCAGTTTTCCAGAGTCTTTTTTTTTTTTCGACGCGGACATGAGTGTTTTTCACAATGTTTGATGTGATAAAAGCGTGTTGACAGTAGTAAGAATAAGATACAGCAACAATGGAGCAGGGCTCGGTGCTGAGAAACACAATGAACAGAGGTGAATACAAAGGGAGAAAAGGAGCCTCACACAGACATTGAGGAATTACATGAGTCTCAGAGGAACAAATTGCTCTGTGGAAATCAGCTGTTGAAAGCCATGAAGTAAACAGAAATCAAATTTTACTCTCATCTGCAACCTGGCAACAGCCCACGAGAACTTTTATTATTCTCTGTCTCTCTTTAAAATTATAGTATCAAAAGCTATGTCAACCACATTTATCAATTTCATTTTTTCTAGGGAATCATTGACCAATGATACTAGGCCTGTCTGCCCATCTTGTTTTACTCCCTGTCATGAGTACATTAGCCCAAGCTTCATAAATAATCCTGGATCATTATGCCTGGATGAGTGAGTTTATTCTCCTATACAGAACCAGCGCTTACACAAATGCAATGTGAAACCGCATTTCTAACCTCGGCATGATTAGACAAGGAAAGATAGATGTGGCCTTCACTGTTTAATGTTTAAGGTAACTCCCACCACCAATTCAGTAATGTTGGTTACAAAGGCTTTTCATTCTCTCTTCTGTTTCACCCCTTTTCATAACTAACATCTGGAAATTCTAAGACAAATAAGCAAAGAGCCATCTGTACACATTTTGCATCTTATATTTACCTAACATAAAATCTGCCTTCAATAATTTTTTTCATTCTAAATTAGAGACAAATCTTAGGAAACATGCCAGGCACACATAACATTTTTGATAAATATGTTTCTTCCACCCTTGAGTAACTATAGTTATGCATCACCCAAGGGACAAAATTTAAAACAAAACAAACAATAACAAAAAGAAAAACACATCTGATGATTATCATTAAAGTTATGGCACCAAACCGTTTTCCTGCTGTCTCAGTACATCTAAATACACTTGGTAATATTCACACAATCACAAAATCGGCAAATGATATATTTCAGACACAACCCATTAAGAGATAGCAATTATCAATGGATGACCATGTGCCTCAGTTGAAAATGAACGAAGAGGAGACAGATTAAACTTATCACAGTGATGCTGCTAGAATTCAGTTTTAAACAATGTTTCAATACTTCATCGTGTATCACACAACATAGCTTCCATCAATTTTCTTCAATAGATCAGCTTACTTCATTTGCATTTCTACCACTGTGCACAGAAAAAAAAAAAAAAAAAAAAAAAGCAGGCCTTGCAAGCATACCTCAACTTGTCCAGCTTTACTCTCAAGGCATTCTAACATCGCTACTTTAGAAATAAATACTTTAAATCTTTCCCATTTTTTTTATAGCTACCTCTGGAAAGTACAGTTATTTATTTTCCTATGCCTTTAAGTTATTTATCCTTATTCTACAATGACAAAATTTGTTATGATTAATGCAAAAACAACAGTTGACAGAACATTAGAGTATTTCTTAAATACAGTTCGATGTAAAAAAAAAGTATACAAGTAGGCTAAGTAATTTGAATCAGCAAGAAAGGAAATTTGGTTTTTAAATATAGAGGTTGCTTTTTTTTATGCCACCTTTATTGTGTATCACTCTCCTTAAATCACTTTCTCGAATGGTCCTTTATTAGTCTTGAAAGACACTTTATTTTCTCAGTCTTAATGGATTTAAAGCTATTTGAAGAAGGAGTACCAAAAGAGAAAATAATTTGGGATTGTAAATGATTAAGATTTATTTAAGGGATGACAAAAACTCAAAAAGTTTAGAGAAAAGATTACAAACTGCATAGCATACAGTTTAGATGAATGATAAGAAAGCAAATTTTAGGGCAGATTGCGATGGAATGGTTGCAGAGCTTTGCAAAGTGAAAAGAGGGTAAATGTTCACTCCTGTGCAAAGAAGGTATCCCTCTGTTTGCAGAAGCAAATTGGATGGGAAAAATGATTCTTTTGAAAAAGCGTGTGTAAGCAGTTTGCACATTGAAACTATGAAGCGTTCTTCTCTTGCAGGTAATGGGGTAGTGGACATGTTCAGCAGCAGCAGAGAAGACAAGAAATGGACAAAAATGCACTCAGTTCCATTGCTAATGAAGCATGTGTCTAATCTAAACATGAAGCACTATGTGTCCTCAGTTTGTGACACACATTTAGATAAAATGTCTCACAACCATTGAAATCACAGTTTGAAGAAATAAATCTAAACACATTTCTTGAAACCAATTAATATCTGATAAATAATAGCTGGAAGCATTATACAAAGTGGAGGGAAGAGTAATGATTCATACCCAAAACTGAGGAGGGTATTTCGAAATGACATCCATTTGTCAGATTTTACAGAAAAACACAGATTATTATGGTACATTGTAGAAATAAGTGAGAGAATGATTTTTTTTACATGAAACTGGAAATTCAAGAAATTAAAACAGTTGCCTCTTTTTAATGTTTTTATTATTATTATTATTATTATTATTATTATTATTATTATTATTATTATTATTATTTATTCACTTTGTATCCCAGTTGTAACCCCTTCCCTCATGTTCTCTTGTTCCCAACCTCCTTCTCTCTTCCTCCTCTATCCCTCTTTCTTAGTCCACTGATAGCGGAAGTCCTCCTCCCCTATTGTCTGACCCCAGCCTATCAGGTCCCATGAGGGCTGCCTGGATCCTCTTCCTCTTGGTCTGGCTACATCACTCCACCAGAGAGAAATGATCAAGGAACAGACAACCGAGTTTATGTCAGACACTGTCTCTTCACCCCTTATTAGGGAACCCACATTGAGACTGAGCTGTCAATGGGCTACATCTGAGCAGGGGTTCTAGGTCCTCTCCATGCATGGTCTTTGCTTGGTGCACCAGTCCCTGCATCCCCCCCCCCCGGACCCAGCTTTTTTGACTTTGTTAGTCTCCTTGTAGGGCTCCTATCCCCTCCAGGTCCTTCAGTCTCCCCCTTCTTCCATAAGAACCCCTGCACCCTGTTCAAAGCTTGGTTGTAAGTCTCTGCATCTGCTTCAATCTCCTGTTGGGTAGAGTCTTTTAGAGAACATATGTGGTAGGCTCCACCTCAAGACCCAGCTATACGTCTCCTGGGCATGTACCTGAAAGATGCTCAACCATAAAACACTGATATTCACTCAACTATGTTCTGTTCATATTTTGTACAATTTTTCTTCAAGTTTTATAAACTGAATCATTGTAAATGATTTTGTTCTGAAATTTAATTACTCAAACAGAATAGACAGAAATAAACATTCAATTTTATGAAGTTTATGATTTGCATTCACGTTGATAGAAACAGCTCTTTAAAATAGATATTTCATTTCCCTCAAAAGCTATTTAGTTACCTTTATAATAAGGTCTCTTTTTTCTCCACTCAAGTGTAAGATTGACTTATTTTTCCTTATACTTGATCTAACTGAAATTTTTTAAAGTAGGTTAAACTATTTTTATTTACAGATGACATAATTCGACCCACAGGACGCCACCAATAAACTTGTGGATATGATGCTTTCAATAGTCTTTCAGGAAACAAAATCAACATACAAAAATAATTGCTGTTACATAGACTGTAGTAGTTCTATCTTACTTTAGAAATATAATAAATACCACAAATGGGAATTCAAAAACTAAGAAGTACAGGAACTTAAATATATATGCTATGCTAAAGGATTAAGTGCCATGGAAATGTGAAGATATAACAATAGAAATAAGTGAGTGTGAAAAGTCAAACTTCAAAAGAAGGGAAGTGGACCTTAATTTCAATCAGAGAGTGACTGGTTACTTTCACAATATTTGTGCCACTAGAGAACCAGTGTTTCAAGAACGCACGTCACCACAGCAGAGCACATGTTTTCTAGCTGGGTTGCTGGCTACTTTCTCCTCTGTTCACAAAGACTGTACCTCAAACTCCAGTCAGTAGTAGTGAAGTCTCTAGTTAGACACCAGCTTGTATTCTGTCCATTCAGTGCAATATGTGAGTGTTGTCTTCCGCAATATGCCTTCACCATCAATCTGTGGAAAGCTACTAATAGCCTTGAAAATAACCTGTGTTCTGTAGAGGTTTCCACAAGGTCCCATTAGCCAATACTTCAATTATTTGTAACCCAGTGCTGTCCCTACGAGTTTCAAATTGTAGTGAAAGCTGTCTAGTTAGGGCTTTTCCTCCCTGTTCTTTGGTGATTCCATTTAGTTTTTTCATATAAGTACATATTTTGAGAAACTTCTACACAAACAGGTTTCCATATGACCCCTCTATCAGCTGTTTGTCTTAGTTGTCTTTCCTTCCTTCCCTTACTGTCCTTTTTCCTCCCCCTGCCCACTTAAGAATACACACTGAGAAAAAAGACAGTATATTATTTTTCAGCATGTATTTTTGACTTCTCTGTCAAAAACAGTATGTCTGTAGAGATGTGGACTTATGTCTGGGTCTTTGTTTTGATTCCGTTGATCAACGTGTCTATTTTTATGCAAATATCATGCTGTTCTTATTACTATAACTCTGTAGTACATCTTGAAATTGGGAGTGTTAATCTTCCAGCAGTTGTTTTAGTATTTAGGATTGTTAAGCTATCTTGGTTTTGTTTATTTCCTTATCTTTTTTTCATATCAGGCTGAACATTGCCCTTTTAATTTCTGTAGAGATTTATGGGAAATTTGATGGCAATGGTACTGAAACAAGACCTACCTCATGCCCGACACTCCATGGTGGCCAAGAACCTGAGACTTGTAGGCCATTGGCCGAGGGGAACACCAAATACTACTATTCTGATAAAGGTAGGTAAACAGCAGTAAAATGACTCCTAACTTCTGTATATCCATAGATCAATCTGTAACTCAGCCATTATCAAAGAGTGATTTTCTTGCAGTAGATGAGAATAAAAAAATTCATGAATGAACAATGTGCAGAAAATGAGAGACGTTAAAACACTTCATCCAAAATAAGATGGATTCATCAAACCTCTTCCCTCAGGTAGGGGGAAATTGTATGAATAAAAGTAACATATATAAGAAAATTATCACAGAGTGAAGCTAACCCTATACACTCCCAAGTCTACACAATCCCTATGAAATAAAAAATAATAATTTTTTAGATAACTGCAAGTTAATAATGCACAGTGTAACCCTGACAGCAAATAAAGAGTAAATAAACTATGTAAGTATAATTATAAAAGGAATAAAAATGTAATTACAATTTTAAAAACATTTTCTCCAAAGAGGGCGAAAAACCTAAGTCAATTCAACAACAAAATAGGTAAGTAGAAAATAAACTTTAGAATGTTATATAAACCCATCAGATCAATAAGTTACTAAATACAAAATACTGTGAGTTTTGGGAATGGTGGATCATACCTATACCTGTGTTTGAAAGGTTGATGCACCACAATTTCTGCATCCATTCCTCAGTTGAGGGACATCTGGATTGTTTACAGGTTCTGGCTATTACAAGTAGAGCTGCTACGAACACGGTTGAGCAAATGTCCTTGTTGTGTGCTTGAGCATCTTTTGGATATATGCCTAGGAGTGGTATAGCTGGATCTTGAGGAAGCACTATTCCTAATTGTCTGATAAAGTCCCTCAACAGAGGAATAGATACAGAAATTGTGTTATTTTACACAATGGAATACTAGTCATCATTTTAAAAACAAGGAAATTGTGAAATTTGAAGGCAAATGGTGGGATCTAGAAACGATCCCCATGAGTATGGTATCGTAAAAGAGAAAGACACACACGGTATATACTCACTTATGAGTGGATATTAGACATATAGTATAGGAAAACATACTAAAATCTGTGTATCTACGGAAGCTAAGGAAGAAAGAGGACCCTGGGTAAGAAGAACAATCCTCACTCTTCAGAAAGGCAAACTGGATGGACATTGGAAGAAGGAGAAAACAGGACACAGGACAAGAACTTATCACAGAGGGCCTCTGAAAGACTCTACCCAGCAGTGTATCAAAGCAGATGCTGAGGCTCATAACCAAACTTTGGCAGAGTGCAGGGAATCTTATAAAAGCAGGGGGAGAAAGAAAGAACTGGAGGGGACAGGAGGACCGCAAGGAAAGCAACAGAACCAAAAAAAAATCTGAGAACAGGAGTCTTTTCTGAGACTGAATCTCCAACCAAAGACCATGCATGAATACAACCTAGAACCCTTGCACAGATATAGCCCATGGCAGCTCAGTGTCTGAGTGGGTACCCTAGTAAGGGGAAAAGGAACTGTCTCTGACATGAACACATTGGTCTGCTCTTTGATCACCTACTCCTGAGTGGGGGAGCAGCCTTACCAGGCCACAGAAGAAGGCAATGCAACCAGACCTGATGAGACCTTATAGGCTAGGGTCAGATGGAAGGGGAGGAGGATCTCCCCTATCAGTGGACTTGGAGAAGGGCATGGAAGGAAATGAGGGAGGAAGGGTAGGATTGGGAGGGAATGAGGGAGGAGGATACAGCTGGGATAAAAAATGAATAAACTGTAATATAAAAAAATAAAACTAAATAAAGAAATGCTCAATGTCCTTAATCATCAGGGAAATGCAAATCAAAATGACCCCGAGATTACTTTCACCTTATACCCATGAGAATGGCTAAGATCAAGAACTCAAGAGACAACACACACTGGAGAGGATGTGGAGAAAGGGGAACTTTCCTCCATTGTTGGTGGGAATGTAAACTTGTACTCTGACAAAAGAGAAGCAGTGCATATAGGTAGCAGGATAATTGGGGACAAGTGGCTTCAAATATTCTAAAATACAGGCTGATAAGACTAACAACTTCTGATGTGCTACTACACGTCCAGTGACTATTGACGGTAACCTTGTTTCAAAAACTGTAAGAAAGAAATGTGAATGTCTTCACCATGAAGGAATGGTGAGTACTGGAATTGAGGGATGTGTTTCAGTAAATGTGAGCAGCTACACTAAATGAACACATGTCACAGTCTCCCATGGTGCTCTTTAATTATATGCAACGCTTACTTTAACTGGCAGTTAAATGTTATTTAAAAATGAAACATGGAATTAAATCTAATTCACATTTTGTTGTTCTAAATAATCTGACATGACATCAAAATCTTATCCATGAAGAATAAAGTCCATAATTAAAAATTAGAAAGATGAGTCAAAAGAAGCATATTATATCTGATCCTACACAGAATGAAATGGGAAAAATTATATATCTGAGAGGAATATGACATTCCTGATAAAACATAAGTTGTCAAATGTGCCACAGATTAAGCATAAAATCTACACTGTTATGCATGTGTTCAGTCAATTTATTTCACTATCAAATTATTTCTAAAGGGAAAGCTCTTGTTATCCCTAGCAAACTTTGTCAAATATTTATTACTGATTGAACACCAGTGGCCAACAAGTTCCCTTGTCACAAAAGTAGACTTAGCAACTGCTATCTTCTGTGGCGAGGACCTCATAACCCTGATCTAGTATGACAAGATATTTTAAAAGAAGGAAAGTATAGTCCAATACCCCTGAGAGATCACACATTCAAACTTTTCCTAAAAACAGTAAATCTAGGCAAATAATATTTGATAATCACTATGTGTAATTTGCCATAATAAAGTGGGGAAAGTATATGTATATTAATAAATAAAAAATAGCATTAACAAAATTATGTGTGTGAGAGAGAGAGAGAGAGAGAGAGAGAGAGGAATCCAGTGCTCATCACACACAAAATTCCTGAGTTGAGAAGCCCTAGAAAAGCCTAAAGGTAACAGCAATTTTCCCGAAGAGCAGGAAAAAGCACAGGAACACCTCATTCCCCATTTCTATTTGCTATTTTATTGAAATCCCAGAAAATGGTATGCACCAACCAAATAGCATTGAATAGGGAGTGTTAAAAGTCTGGGATATTAGGACAGCCAATGCTACACAGAGAAACACTGTCTTGTAAAAACAAACAAACAAATAGCAAACGAAACCTAAAACTCTATCGTGTTTTAAAAGAATTATTTTTTAATAGAATGTATCCACAGATAAAACTAAAATCAGTCATGAAGAAGCAAATTCTGAAACAAAAGCAATTCTACATAAAGGTAGTTTTTAAAAAATAACCAACAATTTCCACTAATGAAATAGTTAATGTGATTAAAATTTTTTCAAATTTCTCAAATTAATTGATAAATTTGAAGCAATCCTAGTAACTTCCAGGATATCATCTAGAGAGATATCATCTAGAGAGATAGAAATTCAGATGTTCTAACCTGTTCTTTAAAAAGAACCAGACTTGACTTGAAGTATAAAATAAAAGTGTAGTAATAGAAAAGTTGTCATGAAGCTGAAAAGCTTCTGTAAAGCAAAGGACACTGTCATCAAAACAAAACGACTGCCTACAGATTGGGAAAGAATCTTCACCAACCCTCTATCTGACAGAGGGCTAATATCCAGTATATATAAAGAACTAAAGAAGCTGAAAAGCAACAAACCAAGTAATCCAATTAAAAAATGGGGAACAGAGCTAAACAGAGAATTCTCGACAGAGGAATATCGAATGGCAGAGAAACACTTAAAGAAATGCTCAACCTCATTAGCCATCAGGGAAATGCAAATCAAAACGACCCTGAGATTTCACCTTACACCCATCAGAATGATCAAGATGAAAAACTCAAGTGACAACACATGCTGGAGAGGTTGTGGAGAAAGGGGAACCCTCCTCCACTGCTGGTGGGAATGTAAACTGGTACAACCACTTTGAAAGTCAATCTGGCGCTTACTCAGACAATTAGGAATAATGCTTCCTCAAGACCCAGCTATACCACTGGTAGGTATATACCCAAAATTTGCTCCAGTATACAACAAGGACATTTGCTCAACCATGTTTGTAGCAGCTTTATTCGTAATAGCCAGAACCTGGAAACAATCCAGATGTCCATCATCGGAGGAATGGATACAGAAATTGTAGTATTTTTACACAATGGAATACTACTCAGCAATCAAAAAGGAGGAAATCATGAAATTTTTAGGCAAATGGTGGGATCTAGAAAAGATCATTCTGAGTGAAGTATCCCAGAAGAAGAAACACACATGGTATATACTCACTTATATAGACCTACAAGATATGATAAGCATAATGAAATCTATACACCTAAAGAAGATAAACAAGAAAGCGGACACGGGGTAAGATGATCAATCCTCACTTAGAAAGACAAATGGGATGGGCATTGGACATATGACAGGAGTCTACCACAGAAGGCATCTGAAAGACTCTACCTAGCAGCATTTAAAAACAGATACTAGGACTCATAACCAAACCTTCGGCAGAAGGTGAGTTAGTATGACATGGAAAAGATAGGAGCTCCACAAGGACAAAATATATCTGGTCACAGGATTTTTTTCTGAAACTGTTTCTCCAACCAACGACCATGTATGGATATAACCTAGAACCTTTGCTCGGACAAACCTCGTGATAGCTCAATAACCAATTGGTTTCCCATAGTAAGGGGAACAAGGACTATTTCTAACAGGAACTCAATGGCAGGCTCTTTGTCCTCCCCACCCCCCAAGGGAGGAGCAGTCCTGTTAGGCCACAGAGGGGGACTTTTCAGCCAGTCCTGAAGATACTTGATATAACAGGGTCGGATGAAAGGGGAGGAGTTCCCCCCTATCAGTGGACTTGGAAAGGGGCAGGGTGGCGATGAGGGAGGAAGAGTGGGATTGGGAGGGAATAAAGGAGCGGGATGCAGCTGGGATAAAGATTTAATAAAATGTAACTAATAATAATAATTAAAATTAAAAAAGAAAGAAAATATATAAAAAAAAATCCTGTTTACTCAGAGCTCGGGGTCCCACTTCTCTACTGCTGTGTCAGTGAGTCTTGGGTCCTGAGTTCGATTGCTCTCATAATAAAGCTCTCTTGCAATTGCAAAAAAAAAAAAAAAAAAAAACTTGTGTGAAATGTAGCAAAACACATTGAAAGTGTATGTTTTCGGTTTGCAATGTGTTAGGTTCAATCCCAGAACATGAAAGTTAAAATATATTAATATTTAGTTTTCAATACATAAAAGATATAAAATATCTGAAATATATACATTCTTGTAGAGCCAAAGTAGGTTCACATAGGAAACTAGAAAAAAATTCTGAAATTCAATGGAGAGCTCAAAATTTGTGAGTAATTAGTGCCAGAATAATTTTTATCTTCATTTGAGAAAAATATCAGATTATGAGCCAAAGTCCCTTCCTTATATCATGCACTAAATTAGCTTGATATGGATCATAAAATGTACATGATATAGAGAAATGACAAACAGAAAAATACATAAAAAAACTGTCCATAAGTGGGATTATACAAGATTTATTTGAAATAAACCTAAACACAATTTTGGTAAGCTAAAATTTATGAACACTGAACTTTTTTTTCTGCCATTTGAATGTACATAGAACAAATATGAGAGGAATAATACACTAAGGTAAATTATAAAGGTACATCTTAAAAATAGTATTTTCTATATTTTAAAACAACTTCAGTTAATAATGTTGAAAAAGTTCTTATAAGAAAATAATCAAGACTTGAACCTTTCTCTCAAAGACAAATGAAACTCAGTGATTACACAAACATGAATTTAAACTAGGAAAGCAAGAATTAAACCACAACAGCACTGTATATTAGTGAGACGTTCATAACTGAAAGGGCTTAAATTGAAAGTTAGCAAGGTGGGAATCCTGTCAGCTAAAATAATGAACCAGGTAAGACATGTCCAAAAGTGAAAGACAGCAAGACTATCTTCAGAGTAGCCAACCCCTCTGGCTGAATTTGAGGCCTGCTCTGTAAGCCGCTCCTGGCGCCATTGAGAGGACAAACCCCTTTCACTACAGGATACAGATCCTAGCAGAGAATACACTATTATAATCCTTCCACTAAATGGAAACAATATTAAACCAGCTCTAATTCTTAATATCATACCCATCGATGAAGGCACCTCTCAGCGCTCATCAGAGACTTTCCTGTTTGCCCTAGATCATGATTAACAGAGACAGCACTAGTTAAGTTACAGAGACTATGTGACTAAAGGGTATTCATGCAGTGTAGTGTTGCTGTGGGATCCCTCAGCATACAAATGAGAGGGTCTCTGGATTGTGTGCCTCCTCTCGGGCTCCTCTCCTTTTGTTTATTTATTTTGTTCAACTCCAATGTGTTGGCTTTCTTTTTATCATATTATATTCTCTCTTGTTGTCGTTCTGTAGACACCTGTTTATGTTCTAATGAGGGACAGAGAGGGAGTGGATCCAGTTGGGAAGGAAAGTAGGGAAGAACTGGAGATGAGAATGGTTAAACCATAATCAGGATATATTATGATAGAAAAATTATTTTTAATAAATTGGCAAATAAGAATATTCATCTCTAATTGGAGCACCTACAATACTCCATCTATTCGAAAGATTTGGGAATCATTTATGGAACAAGAGCCAAAAAAAAAAAAAAAGCATTAAGAGCTAGAGGTGAACTTAGAAAGACAAATGGGATGAACATTGGGATGAACATTAGAAATAGGAGAAAACAAATAAATGACAGGAGCCTACCATAGAGGACCTCTGAAAGACTCCACCTAGCAGGGTATCAAAGCAGATGCTGAGACTCATAACCAAACAAGACCTGGAGAGGGCAGGAGTACCACAAGGACCAAATATATCTGGGCACAGGGGTCTTTTCTGAGACTGATTCTCCAACCAAGGACCATGCATGGATATAACCTAGAACCCCTGCTCGGACATAACCCATGGCAGCTCAGTATCCAAGTGGGTATGCTAATAAGGGGAACAGGGACTGTCTCTGACATGAACTCAGTAGTGGGCTTTGACCATCCTCCCCCGGAGGGATGAACAGCCTTGCTAGGCCACAGAGGAGGACATTTCAGCCAGTTATGAAGAGACCTAATAAGCTAGGGTCAGACGGAAGGGGAAAAGGTCCTCCCCTATCAGTGGACCTAGAGAAGGGCAGGGAGGAGATGAGGGAGGGAGGAAATGAGGGAAGGAGGGTAGGATTGGAAGGGAATGGGGGAGAGGGCTATAGCTGGCATACAAAGTAAATAACCTATAATTAATATGAAAAGTAAAAATTATGTAAAAAAAGAGCTAGAGGTGATGATGACAGTAAGGAAAAATCATGATTTAGACATGGTGTGGCACATACAACTCAATGCAACTATGTTGCCTTGCACCAGACCTGTGTCACCTATAGCAGACAAGTTCTCAGTGTGGTGCTCACAGATAAACCTTTCTAAAAATTTGCAGCAACTTTAGCTACAATGTTAGGTTAATCCTGGACTTGGAAGTGCACAGATTGTTGGAGAACTTACTGTGTTGTCTTCATCGAATGGTATTATTCAATAACAGAAATGGGCAAATTTACTCCAAAAGCCTCATATGTGAATGAAAGCAAATGAAATACAAATTTCATTATATGAGTTTCTAGAATTTGCAAATTTATCTCTGCTAAAAATTAATTATCCTTAAATATTTACTCTGAGAAAATGTTTGATTAGGGAAAAAAGAAGTACATTTTCTTGAATACCAACATCATATATTTGGTACATATCAAAGCAGAAATGCAAAACTATACATAAGAAATTTGTGTATTTTTCTATATTAATCTGAATCTAATCAAAGCAAGAAAATTTAACAGATTTTGAAGTAATGTCTCTAGAAGTTTATTATTAATTACAAATGGAAAATAACCTGTTTAAAAAAAATAAAGATGAGGGAAAACCTACCTTTTAAGACGATGGATCCAATGCCCTGAGGAAGACAACATTACTTTTGTGTAATTCCAACAAAGCACACAGCTTCTGCCTAATCATAATGATTTATGAGACAAACTACTGTTTTATGACATTTTGAGAAAGAATTTATAGGCTTTATTAAGGCCATGAAAGACTTTCAAGTTTCAGATAAGTTTCAGATTAATATAAACTAAAAATCACAACAATTTAATGCAATCCATAATTTGTGATTTCAATTTATGTTCTGTGAGGAAAGGGAAACAGCTGTCTTATGTCATACCAAAGCTGCTAGCGAGGATGAAAATCATTAAGAGATCATTTTCAATTTCTTCTGGTGTACAGAAAATTGAAAAAATATACCTAAAGCAAACAAACTAAAATTACTTCATTTTCTTTTACATTTCTCATTTATTTTGTACATCAAAACACTTACACCCACAAACACATGCACACACCTCATACATTTGAATATCCCCAACAGCAAAACCACTGAATAGAATGGTAATGAGTTTGAAATTCATGCTCTGGGCAGCAGCAAATGACAACCGCAGTTTCTGACCAGAAAATATTAGAATGTCCTCTTTAATTCTGAAATGCACTTCGAGTCCACGTAACGATAGCACCACTTCTTTTTCCTTCTACTGTCTCCTTTAATTAGGCTAATGGAGGTTTTGTTCTTCTATACTGACACACGTAGGAGGTAAGAGTGACAGCATGGTTTGTGAAACTTACTGATCGTTCAGGGTTAGGAGAACGAGGAGTCCACTCACAATTGTAGCAAAGGAGACAGCATGTTAAGGTGCTTAGTCTGAGGAGACACTAGAACCTAGATGACCACTGTGTACAATGTCTTTGCGAAAGTTTATAATACACATTTACCAGGCAAGTGTGTATTCAAAGAAGTTGTATTCAATAAAATAAAAACATATAAATGAATAAAAATAAAATGAAACAATATTAGAAGAGTGTGATTATTTACAGAGGCAAAAATGAAGGTGATGAACCTATACAATCTTGCGGTTCTGAGTTCATATATGTTTTAGAGATTTTTGGCCTTTACAGACTAGTGCTACACATGTTCTGCTCCCTTTCTGATAAAACTTGAACAACTTAAGTACTATACCCAAATATCTAGAACTCCGCATACAAAGTAACATGCTTCAATGGGAAGATTTCTGCCTCCCAGTTGTGATGGAACAGAAATTATTCTGTTTGTGCCTAATTTACTTCCTTGTTCCTAAATTAGAAGGGAACAACAGCTTCTTTTTTCCCCCCAGGAATTACGTATTTTGCATAACAATGAAAATTTATTTAGTTGGCTGGTTAGCGGCTTACTTACATAGCCTTTGAGATAGTATTACCCAGGGTGGCCTCGAACCCTCAGCAAGCCTCCTACATCAGCCTTCCAAGTGCTTGAATAACAGGTGTCAATCATCATAAAGAGTTTCATCTTTCCAGTTTGTTTTGGAGACCCGGTTTGCTCTTAACCCCCCTTTTTTCTACTATGTTGCCTTGACAAGCCTTGATATAAGGGTTTGTGCCTAGTTTATTATATCTTGAAATGCCATATTCAAGTGATATCACTGAGAAGTCTGCTGAATGGAAATGGAAGAGAAGAGGATCAGGGAGGCATGGAGAGGGAAAAAGAGAAGATACTGAGAGGGGTACACAGAGGGCAAACTGCAGTCAGGATGTAGTGCATGAGAGAAGAGGAAATATTTAAAATAATTTTAAAATTACAGAAGAGTGAAAATACATAATATTCACCAGTGTTTTGATTTGAAAGCTTCATACTACTAACTTTCAACATCATGACATTCTTTGATTTTTTACTTATTTATTTTTTATTAATTACAGTTTATTCAGTTGTATCCCAGCTGTAGCCCCCTCCCTTATTCCCTCCCAATCCCACTCTCCCTCCATCATCTCCTCCAATGCTCCTCTCCAAGTCCACTGATAGGGGAGGTCCTCCTCCCCTTCCATCTGACCCTAGCTTATCAGGTCTCATCAGGACTGGCTGTATTGTCTTCCTCTGTGGCCTGGTAAGGCTGCTCATCCCTCAGGGGGAGGTGAACAAAGAGCCAGCCACTGAGTTCATGTCAGAGACAGTCCCTGTTCCTCTTACTTGCAAAACCCACTTGGTGACTGAGCTGCCGTGGCCTACATCTGTGCAGGGGTCCTAGGTTATCTCCATCAATGATCCTTGTTTGGAGTATTAATCTCAGAAAAAGACCCTTGTGCCCAGATTTTTGGTTCTTTTCCTCTCCTTGTGGAGCTCCTGTCCTCTCCAGGTCGTAGTATCTCTCCCTTCTTTCATAAAATTCCCTGCACTCTGCCCAAAGTTTGACTATGAATCTCAGCATCTGCTTTTATACTATGGTGGATAGACTTTCAGAGGCCCTCTGTGGTAGGCTCTTATCCTGTTGCCTCTTTTCTCCCTCTTCTGATGTCCATCCCATTTGCCTTTTTGAATGAGGATCAATCATCTTATCCAGGGTCCTCCTTGCTTAGCTTCTTTAGGTGTACAGATTTTAGTATTTTTATCTTATATGTCTAATAGCCACTTATAAGTGAGTATATATCATGTATGTCTTTCTGATTCTGGGATACTCACTCAGAATGATCTTTTCCAGTTTCCACCATTTGCAAATTTCATTATTTCCTTTTTTTTCTTAATTGCTGAGTAGAAAATATTTCATTGTGGAAATGTACTACAATTTCTGTAACCATTTCTCAGTTGAGGGACATCTGGGTTATTCCCAGCCTCTTGTTATTACAAATAAAGCTGCTACTAACACGGTTGAGCAAGTGTTCTTGTTGTGTACTTGAGCATATTTTGGATATATGCCTAGGAGTGGTGTAGCTGGATCTTGAGGTAGCACTATTCCTAATTTTCAGAGAAAGTGCCAGATTGATTTCCAAAGTGGTTGAACAAATTTATATTCCCACCAGAAATAGAGTAGGGTTCCCCTTTCTTCACATCCTCTCCAGCATGCATTGTCATTGAATTTTAAGTATATTCTAAATTATATTTTCTTTTCCTTTATTATATTGGGCATTGGGGGTGAATGTATGAATTCTTCTTATAACAAGGACAACAACAACAACAACAAAAAATCAAATGAGAAACAATATAAGGGAAATTAAAGTGAGTGTTTATTTGGTTTTAGGTCATTTACTTTCTCCTGCAAGGGGAGAATTGAAATGCTCTTTGAAGAAGCAGTTGTCTATATTTTATAGAATAGATTAAAAACCACTAGATATAAACAAATTAAAACAAATGTATGACTATTCTAATATGTAGTGTTTGATATTATCTCTCAAACATATGTGTGTTGAATTCTTGCAAAAATCCACTAACTTTGATTTCAAAAATTTGGGACTTGGAGATTGTGGTTAATACATAGCAACAAATGAAAACACCGACAATGATTGTGGAGGAAGATGTTTCCACTACAAAAATAACAAGCTCTAGTACAAAAAAAAATTCCAAATATTTCACTTTTGCTGAGAAACTATTCTGAAGAATAAAATGAAGGTTAGATTTTTAACTATATTGAGGCCCAAGAGAATGCATTACCTTATGCTAATTAATAAACATTTCTCAACTTTTATGTGGGACCATTTTCTATAACCCATTGCACAGATAAAAACTCTGGATATCCTAACATAAAGAAACATATTTTCATTAATCATGCAATTGTTATCTTCTCTGAAATTTCATTCCTTTGAAAATTTGTAAGATAAACTAAGTTTAATTTGCCCTTATAAAAGTGAGGTCTTCCTATTTTTTACATATTTGACTTATTGTCATTACAGTAGAAGAGATTGTGATATGAATGATGCCATTTAGATACAACATTTTGTCGTTTCAATGTGAAATGAGGCAGGAACCAATAGATGAGATAAATCCACATGCTTGCAGAGAGTTTGTGGAGGTGGCTGTAGTTTCTGTGTGCCTCACAGATGATGTTTGCCAAGCCTGCTATTCCATCTTCGCTTTTTCTCTCAGAGCTGTGACAGACACTCTGTGGCCTGTGGGGATTGTTCCTATCTTGTGGTTGGTGAAATCTGTCAGTGTATCGTGCTCCTGTTCCCTGGCTTGACGGGAATTTTGCGTGGGGTTGAGAATGGTTGGGATCCCAGCCCATTTATGCCTGTCATCTTCACTGACAGGCAGACACCCAGGTGCCCTCTTCAGTGTCTTCTGGGCTAGCTTCTAGGCAGGTGCATACGATCCGTATTCTGGTTCTCAGGGAACCAAAGGAGAGGTCATGACACTTAAGCAGGACATTTCTGCTCCTGCTACTCCTTTCTAGTTGAGTGAACATGCTGCCCTCCCTCCACTTTAGTTGGGACCAGCATATGATGAGTTTGCACATCTGAATGAACCTTCCTGATTGAAGAGTATTGAGCATTCCATCAGACAAAGGATGCTCATAGTTAAACAGTTTTCAAAGCTGTCCTATTTTCAACACCTGCCCTATGAGAGGTAGCGATCCTATAACTCCACAAACATGATCATTTACTGCACAGGCGTGTGTTTCTCAAAGTCCTCATAAAGGGAAATTCTAAGGCGGGTGTGGTGCTCCACTTGGATTCAGTTGGGGTCCCTCAACCTGACTTACACATGGTCTTTTCTGGTGTGTGCTTAGCCAAGGAGAGAGAAGGGGCAGGGCACAGAGAACTCCTGACTCTTCCACTACTTATAGAAAATTATAGAAAAACTTATGGAAAACTTAACAATCAGTTTAAGCTTACTTTCCTATGAAATATTAGGTATCATTTTATTGAGGATATGAGTACTGCCATGAAAATTTTGCACACAAATATTTGGCCCATAACATACTCATACTTTATTTTAAACCATCCATGTACTGATGACTGATTTGGGACTTAACATTTCTGATTGATTCTAAAGACATTCATCCTTGCATCCCTGTGATGCAATTCTGATCAAATAAATCACATATTAACTTATTTTTGCATTCAGAACCATAACATCACTCTGTAAAAGTGCTCAGTTTTAAATACTTTCATACATTTTGCTTATTAGTGTTGAAATATAGACATGTACAATAATTTTTGTAATAAGTTAATGTAACTTCTACAATGACAGACAAAAAGTTTTTACACAATAATTTTCACCTTACAGCCAAATTATAGAACATAGTACAGAGATATTGTTTATTTCATTTTCAATATGTAAAATACAAATCTTTAATCTTTAAAAAGCAAAACATAAAATTTGTAACAATAAATTTATCATTATAATTATGATTTAATAAAATTGTTACTATTTGGACCTGGCCTAAAATATAGCAGGAAAATTATGACAATGTGATTTGTTAGAATATAGTAACAAATATTTGTTAAATATAGAAAAATTTAATTTCAAATCATTTTATCTTCCCTTGTGACTATTAAAGCATTTTCACTGCAATCATTATATAAGGTAAATGCACTTATTTTTGTTTCATTCACCACCATATAAGCTTATTTGGTTTCAATTATGTTCCATGAATAACAAAGTGGGTAAAGATTATTAATATCCTCATCAAAGAAACTTCTGTTTGTAGCACACTGTGATCTACACAGAGGCCCACAAGCAGTCAACAAGCAGTGAGTAGGACTGTGGAATGCTCAGGTGGAGCCAGTTTTCCTCCAGATGTGGCCTTTGAACATCATACACCTGTGCACACACAGATAGCACTAAGTGGGGAAAAATAGCAACAACATAGCACATGAAATTAGGAGAGAAAAAACAGTGGTGTGCAGAAGGGGAGGAGCCTGAGCGCAGGGGCCTGGTTGTCCACTGCATCAAAGCACATTAGATACATAGGTGAAATTTTCAGAAAAGAAAAATAATAAAATGATTTTTTTCCTACAAAATATAGACATTGGCACTTAAAACTGTTGTAGATTGAAGACAAATGTAGTTATCATTTTAATTTTTAATTTGAATTTTTATTTTTATTAATTACATTTTATTCACTTTGTATCCCTCCCTCCTCCCATCCCAAACCCATCCTCACTCTGCCTTCTCCACCCATGCTCCTCCCCCCAGTCCACTGATAGGGGAGGTCCCCCTCTCCTTCCTTCTGATCCTAGTCTGTCAGGTCTCATCAGGACTGGCTGCATTGTCTTCCTCTGTGGACTGGTAAGGCTGCTGCCCCTTCAGGGGGAGGTGATCAAAGAGCCAGCTACTGAGTTCATGTCATAGACAGTCTCTGTTCCCATTACTATGGAACTAGGTTCCATAGTAATGAGCTGCCTTAGGCTACATATGAGCAGGGGTTCTAGTTTAACTCCATGATTGATCCTCGGTTGTATTAGTCTCACAAAAGACTCCTGTGTCCAGATTTTTGGTTCTTTTGCTCTCCATGTGGAGCTCCTGTACTCTCCAGGTCTAGTATCTCTCTTCTTTCATAAGATTCCCTGCACTCTGCCCAAAGTTTGGCTATGAATCTAAGCATCTGCTTTGATAAACTAAAGGCCAGAGCCTTTCAGGGGCCCTCAGTGGTAGCCTCCTGTCCTGTTCCCTGTTCTCTCCCTCCTCCAATGTCCATCCTCTTTGCCTTTCTGAATGGGGAATGAGCATCTTAGCCAGAGTCCTCCTTCTAATTTATTTAGGCGTACAGATTTTAGTATGTTTCTCTTATATTATATGTCTAATATCCTTTTATGAATGAGTATATACCCTGTGTGTCTTTCTGCTTCTGGGATACCTCACTCAGGATGATCTTTTCCATTTCCCACCATTTGCCTGCAAATTTCATGATTTCCTTGTTTTTAATTACTGAATAGTATTCCATTGTGTAGATGTACTACAATTTCTCAATTGAGGAACAACTGGGTGGTTTCCGGGCCCTGGCTATTACGTATAGAGATGCTACAAACATGGTTGACAGATGTCCTTGTTGTGTACTTGAGCATATTTTGTATATATGCCTAGGAGTGGTATAGCTAGATATTGAGGTAGCACTATTCCTAATTTTCAGAGAAAGCGCCAGACTGATTTCCAAAGTGGTTGTACAACTTTACATTCCCAGCAGCAGTAGAGGAGGGTTCCCCTTTCTCTACATCCTCTCTAGCATGTGTTGTCACTTGAGTTTTTCATCTTAGCCACCCTGATGGGTGTAAGGTGAAATCTCAGGGTTGTTTTGATTTGTGTTTCCCTGAAGACTAAGGATGTCGAACATTTCTTTAAGTGTTTCTCTGCTATTTGATATTCCTCTATTGAGAATTCTCTGTTTAGCAATGTATCCCATTTTTTAAATTGGTTTACTTGATTTGTTGCTATTTAACTTCTTTAGTTCTTTATATATACTGGATATTAGCACTCAGTCAGATAAAGGATTGGTGAAGATCCTTTCCCAATCTGTAGGCTGTCATTTTTTGCTGAGGATAGAGTCCTTTGTTTTACGGAAGTTTCAGTTTCATGAGGTCCCATTTATTGATTGTTGCTCCTAGAGCCTGTGCTGTTGGTGTTTTGTTCAGGAAGTTGTCTTTGTGCCAATGAGTTCAAGGCTCTTCCTCACTTTTTCTTTTAACAGATTTAGTGTGTGTAGTTTTATTTTGAGGTCTTTGAACCACTTGGACTTTAGTGCAGGGTTAGTTTAGTTTTGTGCAGGGTGATAAGTATGGATCTATTTGCATTTTTCTACATGTAGACATCCAGTTAGACCAGCACCATTTATTGAAGATGTTATCTTTTTTTTCCATTGAATGGTTTTGGCATCTTTGTCAAAAAACATTTCTCCATAAGTGTGCGGGTTTATTTCAGGGTCTTCTATTCGACTCCATTGATCTTCTAGTTTTTTCTATGCCAGTACTATGCAGTGTTTAGTATTGTTGCTCGTTAGATGCTGAAAAAAGCATTTGACAAAATCCAACACTCATTCATGTTTAAAGTTTTGGAGAGATCAGGGATACAAGGCACATACCTAAAGATAGTAAAGGCAATATACAGCAAGCTTATAGCCAACATCAAACTAAAGGGAAAGAGACTTAAATCAATCCCACTGCAATCAGGGACAAGGCAAGGCTGCCCACTCTCTGCATATCTCTTCCACATACTTCTTGAAGTCTTTGCTAGAGCAATAAGACAATTAAAGGAGATCAAGGAACACAAATTGGAAGGAAAAAGTCAAAATATCACTATTTGAAGATGATATGGTAGTATACCTCAGTGACCCCAAAAATTCTACCTGGGAACTCCTACAGCTGATAAATACATTCAGCAAAGTCGATACAAAATTAACCCAAAAATATCAGTAGTGCTATGAGTAGTATAGCTGGATCTTGAGGAAGTGCCATTCCTAATTGTCTGAGATAACACCAGATTGATTTCAAAAGTGGTTTCATAAGTTTGCATTCCCACCAGCAGTGGAGGAGGGTTCCCCGTTCTCCTCTCCAGCATGTGTTGTCACTTGAGTTATTTATCTTAGCCACTCTGATGGTTGTAAGGTGAAATCTCAAGGTCGTTTTGATTTGCATTTCCCTGATGACTAAGGACATTGAACATTTCTTTAAGTGTTTACCTGCCATTCTATATTCATCTACAGAGAATTCCTGGCTTAGCTCTGTACCCCATTTTTTTAATAGTATTACTTGATTTGTTGGTGTTTAACTTTTTTATTGCACTTTATTCACATTGTATCCCCCCCGTGGTTCTCTCCCTCCTCCAGTCCCAATCCCTCCCTTCCTCCCTCCTCTGCATGCCCCTCCCCAAGTCCACTGATAGGGGAGGTCTTCTTTTCCTTCCTTCTGATCCTAGTAAATTAGGTCACATCAGGAGTGGATGCATTGTCTTCTTCTGTGGCCTGGTAAGGCTGCTTCCCCCTCAGAGAGAGGTAATTAAAGAGCAGGCCAATCAGTTCATGTCAGAGACAGTCCCTGTTCCTATTACAATGGAACCCACTTGGATACTGAACTGCCATGGGCTACATCTGTGCAGGGGTCTTAGGTTATCTCCATGCATAGTCGTTGGTTGAAATATCAGTCTCAGGAAAGACCCCTTTGCTCAGATTTTTTGGTTCTGTTGCTCTCCTTGTGGAGTTCCTGTCCTCTCAAGATCTTACTGTTTCCTACTTCTTTCCTAAGATTCCCTGCACTCTGCCCAAAGGTTGCCCATAAGTCTCAGCATCTACATTGATAGTCTGCAGGGGAGAGCTTTTCAGAAGTCCTCTGTGTCAGGCTCCTGACTTGTTCCCCCTTTTCTCCTTCTTCTGATGTCCAGTCTCTTTGCCTTTCTGAATAGGAATTGAGCATTTTAGCATGAGTCCTCCCTCTTGATTAGTTTCTTTAGGTGTACAGATTTTAGTAGGTTTATCCTATGTTGTATGTCTATATGAGTGAGTATATACCGTGTGCATATTTCTGCTTTTGGGATAGCTCACTCAGGATGATCTTTTCCAGATCCCATCATTTACCTGCAAATTTCATGATTTCCTTGGTTTTTTTTATTGCTGAATGATATTCCATTATGTAGATATACCACAATTTGTGCATCGATTCCTCATTGAAGTCCTAGCTAGAGCAATAAGACAATTGAAGGAGATCAAGGGAATACAAATTGGAAAGGAAGAAGTCAAATTATCACTGTTTGCAGATGATATGATAGTATAATTTTTGAGTGACCCCAAAAATTCTACCAGGGAATTCCTACAGCTGATTAACACCTTCAGCAAAGTGGCTGGATACAAAATTAACTCAAAAAAATCAATAGCCTTCCTGTATACAAAAGATAAAAGGTCCAAGAAAGAAATTAGGGAAACAACACCCTTCAAAATAGCCACAAAAGACATAAAGTACCTTGGTGTGCAGCTAACCAAGTAAGTCAAAGACTTGTATGAAAAATTTCCAGTCTCTGAAGAAAGAATTAGAAGAAGATATCAGAAGATGGAAAGATCTCCCATGCTCATGGCTTGGCAGGATTAATATAGTAAAAATGGTGTTTAACTTTTTGAGTTCATTATATATACTGGATATTGGTCCTCAAAAGATGCTCAAGTATACAACAAGGACATCTGTTCAACCATGTTTGTAGCAGCTTTATTTGTAATACTCAGAAGCTGGAATCAGCCCAGATGCCCCTCAGTTGAGGAATGGATGCAGAAATTGTGGTACATATACACAATGGAATATTACTCAGAAATTAAAAACAAGGAAATCATGAAATTTGCAGGCAAATGGTGGGAAATGAAAAAGATCATCCTGAGTGAGTTATCTCAGAAGCATAAAGACACACAGGGTATATACTCACTCGTAAGTTGATATTAGACATATAAGAGAAACATACTAAAATCTGTACAGCTAAGGAAGTTAATCAGGAAGGAGGACCCTAGCTAAGATGCTCAATCCCCATTCAGAAAGGCAATGAGGATTGACATCAGAGGAGGGAGAGAACAGGGAACAGGACAGGAGGCTACCACAGAGGGCCTCTGAAAGGCTCTACCCTGCAGGGTATTGAGGCAGATGCTGAGACCAACATGAATATCACAACCACAGATGATTCTTGATTTTAGACCCTCCACTATATGAACATACTTATTTTGTCCATTTTATTCAATGTCGAAATTGTAAAATAATAGACATGGTTTTAACCTCTCCTAGTTTCGGTAATTTGCTGTACACTGATAGAAAATATATATACATAGTTTTGCCATGGTTTGCAATATGTTTTATTAAAAAGCTTATCAGCTATGTTTCAAGATATGACTTAAACTGAAAAAAACTTGTGATGTTTGTCAATTACTTTCTGAACTTAAAAATAACTTTGAAACTTTTATAGTACTATAATATAAAATTTCCTGAT
The DNA here is from genome assembly GCF_907164565.1 of Psammomys obesus. Classification (NCBI taxonomy): domain Eukaryota; kingdom Metazoa; phylum Chordata; class Mammalia; order Rodentia; family Muridae; genus Psammomys; species Psammomys obesus. Next base: position 5,560,498 of record NW_026590663.1, on the reverse strand, counting down.
TCAGAACCTATAGAAATCAACATGTCAAGTTCATTTTTGGATGACATATTTCAAAATTATTTTTTGTTTGTAAATTGCAGTTTAAATGTTTTTAAATTTTATTATGTAGCATTCATTACTAAACTCAGAAGAGTCTGAAGTTTTGAAAATCTTATGTAGCTAACCACAGAATAATAAATTGTAAAACAAAAAATTAGGGTAATCTAAAAATTATAAAGATTCAAGGCAGGAATTTTTACAGTAATAACTATGTGGATCAATTGATCAGTCAAGGACTTTTTAGGTTTTAGGTACATGAAGCTATCTTTGAAGATGCTATCATTCCTTAAACTGACTTATATCAATAAAATTCTTAAAATTCTTCCAAGTGCTGAAGGATATGTCTCAAAAGCATCTGCTTGTGCCAAAGTCACAGGAAGAAGGAAATGAACACTGGCAGTTTGCCTCATTAATCTATCAAACAGACGCAGACATGTCAGCATCAAGTGATGAATGCCCAAGGATGTTCACAACAGCTTGGTTCCTCAAAGAGAGAAAGTGACTTGAAGGAAAGAGGTCAAAGCTTGAAGATCAGTTCAGCTTTTTCTGAAATTAAAATGAGATGTAAAATCAAAACAAAGCAGACCCACTCTCCCTAACAAGTTCTTATTTATAGAACCGAACCCTGCTCCCTTCATTTACTCTAATTTAATATTTTCTATGAAAAACCTCTATCTGAAAATGTTCCTAATTCTCTGCTGGTCCAGTTTAATATGCTGTTTTGTATTTTATGTATGTATGTTACGTATTTTGTATGCTGTACTTGTATTTTAATAGGCATCTCCTTCTTTAGTTAAATGCTCTTCTGTGATTTTATGTTTTCTGTGCCTTTGACCTAGGCTTCTTCTTCTTCCTATATTTCTATTACTCTTATATTTGCTCTTTTGAAAGTGTCACAATTTTCCTGCATGTTTTGTGCCTGGATTTTTTTTTCTATTGGGTCAAAATATCAAAATATCTATGTGAGTGCTGGAACTGAATTTGATGCCTCTGGGAGAGCCACAGCTTAAATTATGTTCTTCCTGCACATGTGTTTGCATGCAAGAAGAGGGCACCAGATCTCCTTATAGATGGTTGAAAGCCATCATGTGGTTGCTGGGAATTGAATTCAGGACCCTTAAGAAGAGCGGCCAGTGCTCTTAACCTCTGAGCCATCAGAAAGGCAGATAAGTAGAATAGACATCGGAAGTAGGAGAAGACAAGGAACAGGACAAGAACCTTCCATAGAGGACCTCTGAAAGACTCTACCCACCAGGGTATAGAAGAAGATACTGAGACTAATAGCCAAACTTGGGCAGAGTGCCAGAACCCTCATGGAAGAAGAGGGAAATAGAAAGACCTGGAGGGGACAGGAGATCCACAAGGAGAACAACAGAGCCAAAACATCTGGGACTGCAGAGACTGATACTGCAACTAAGGACCATGAATGGAGAGGACCTATAGCCCCTGTTAAAAGGAAGCCCATAGACTGCTCAGTTTCCAAGTGGGTTCCCTAGTAAGGGGTACAGGGACTGTCTAAGACATGAACTCAATGGCTGGCTCTCTGATCACCTCCCCCGGGGGAGGGGCTGCAGCCTTGCTAGGCCTCAGAGGAGGACATTGCAGCCAGTTCTGATGAGACCTGATAGGCTAGGGTCAGATAGAAGGGGAGGAGGACCTCCCCATCAGTGGAATAGGAAAGGGGGCAGGGAGGAGAAGAGGGGTGTGTGTGTGTGGGAGTAGTAGGAGACAAGGGAGGATGCTACAGCATGGTTAAAAAGTGAATAAATTGTAATAAATAACATATAAATAAAATTAAATTTAAAAATAAATAAAAACATGAATATAATGTTTTTATTTAAGAATGAATCGAAATTAAGTGTCACTCCAGTAAAAGCACAAGTAAATCTATAAATGCATTTTATAGAATTAGCATTATTGATAATCTTTCATGTGATAACAGGAGAAAGAATGGAAGCTCAGATTGCTAACCTTTGTTAAGAAAAATCATTGCAGTTTATTAACACTAAAAATAGAAGAAAAGAATTAAAGAATAGTATTTGCAATACATCTTGGAGTTTGAGATCAAATAGGGCTGTAACCAAACACGGTACACTGTATATCTTGTTGCATTTGTGAATCAAGTCATTATTCATCAGTTTCAACACTGTATAGATATTTCTCCAGAATATTTTTCTTTAGATTTCTTAGATCCACGCAAGCTGGATGCATTTTGTCTACTACAGTCCAAGTAAAAAGCATCTTTATTTACCCAACACTGAGTTAATTGTGACAGCTACATTTTTATTTTCAGGTTTCATTAACTAGTTTTCTAATTCTACTGAATTCTTTTATAAAGTTAAATATTCAGGGTAAGGTTTATTAGACACAATGTTAAGTGTCTGATTTACTCTTTCTCTGAGCACATAGAAATCTGCCCCATGCAAGAGCTTTTCACTTGGCCAGAGTAGGTCACTGTTGTCTTTTTGTTGTTTTTGGGGGAGGTCTTCAAAAAATTCTGAACCACAATATTATGTGAGAGAGTGAATCTCTGGGTCAGAGGAACAAACTTCCGTGTGCTGCATAACAATGTCCTGGGAGGAAGAGGCCAGCGCACAGGTCCATACGGAAGAACAGCTACCAGGGAAGGTTGGTGAGACATATTGGATGAGGTTCAAGAACTTTATTCCTATGTAAAGAGAAGAAAAACAAAACAACAACAACAACAAAACAATGTGTCACTGAAATAATACCAATGATAAAGTGATAAAACCATAAACTTTTTAATAATGTAAGAAATAGAATTTCAGGTTAGTTCATTTTGACAAAAATGTCTAAAAGTTGCATTCAGTTCAAAGGTAATAGTCACCCTTTGTATTCTTTTTCCAACTTCCCGATTCCTTTAATGTGTGAAATTAATTGAATCCAATTTCAAGCATTTATTTAAATGATCTTGAAGCGATGATATATACGTCCTAAAAAAAAGTTTTTTACTGTTATGCAAAAGTAGTAATGAAGTATGTTTCATTTTACCTTTTCCCAAATTATAGTAATGTGTTCACCAGTTACAAACAAAATATCACAAAATGGGTAATAGATGAGATATAAAAATGATACTTCCTGTCAATTTATGCTCAACAGTTTTGAGAATAAATTCTGGAATAGCATTTGCCAAAGTAAACAAAGAAGACTTATGCCTGCAAAGGTCAAGCTTTTTATTTTCATCAAAACTCAATATGTACACAAGAGAAGCCTTTCCTATATAACAGTACATTGTGTAAATAGACCTGGAGAATGGAACATTGCTTTGTAATATTTTCTGAACCTTGTTTTTATTTTCTCTAAATCAATATCTGCTTCCATAAAGCATGGTGGTAGATGTGTTATTTATGTTATGTATTGTTTCTGAAACGCTGTAGCTAATTAGATATTACTAATAATATCTGGTTCATGGAAATACACATAACGAAAATCTGATATACTTTTAGACTATTATATGTGTTCATGCTATAAAAATCACATATCTGTCATTAATCTTTACTCCTATATTATTAATTTGTATCTATATACATTTATTTATTTATGGTTGAGGGGAAATCTTTCTGTGTTGTTAAGGCTTTCCTAACTTGGAATCCTTCTACCACGTCATCCAGAGGTCCAGGAAGGTTGTACACATGTAAATTGCAGTCTTAACTGCTGCTTTGTTCAGTCCTAGTCTCCATATAAACTTGTAAAACTTAAGACTTAAAGGAACCCAAAACATGGTAATAGAATTGTCCTTAATATTACGTATATCCTCCTTAACTGTATTAATCATTTTTTTTATAAATCATGTATATTCATTTCTAAAACTATCATTTATCATAAGGAGTAAAATAGAGACCCAGTTTTCTAATCTTAAGACCATTCACTGCTATATTTTCTAAAATTTCAGTGTACGTGCTATTTCTCATTTTACTATGTATTTGTAGAGTATACAATTTCTTAAATTAAAATAGAGCATAATTAGGATAAAAAGAGAAACTACAAATGACAATAAACAACTTGTAACGTGAACCCAAATCACCACTTCGTAAAATATCTTAAGATACTGTAATTTCTACAATTTAATGAGTAAATTAGCAAAACTGTAACTATGTAGTGAGCAAAAGAGGACAAATGGATATTTTACAGAAGAGAGAGCAAAATTGTGCATTAATAATGTCTAATAAGTTAAAATTGGATAAGTATAAATTAAAATCACAGTAAAATAGGATTTTATCTGTCAGCTTATAAAATGAGAAATTTTCTTAAATTTGTGTAAATGAAGAGAACGAGCTATGACTTTTATTTCAATTGAAAGCTAAGAAGTCATTGTCAGATGATTTAAAAGAAATACTTAATTCAAATACAAAGGGAACTGAAACAATTAAAATAATTAAGCATAGTTATTCAACATATTAAACACAAACTGAAATTAGAGTAATATGAGACTTTTATTGGCAACAGTAAATGTAGATCACTGTTGTGCTAAAGTATTTTAAAGAAAACATATTAAGAAAAATTACTTTGGTCATGCAGTGGTGTAAAAAATCAACACATCCTCAAGCAGCTCTAAACATATCAAAGTACAAACAGAAAGATAAAAGATAATTCAATAAAAAGAGGATCTGATCAAGAGGCGTAGTGACCATTTGTCCCTCAGCATTCTTCTGCAGTTGTGGAGAGCAACCAGCCCAAAGCAGAACACAGAGAGAGGGACAGCTGCTGGACTCCAAGGTAAAATGGTCAAATCCTATGCATAAGTAATGGGCCTTTAGGGCATAAAAATTCATCATGTAATAAAATCAAAATAAATGGAATTGTGAAGGTGAGAGGAAGAAACACTATGAGAGATAGCAAAGAAGAAGCCAATGATGGGTCTTAGGGTTGGGCACAACATTATTTAGAGATTTCCTCCATCTCTGCTCCATCTGTGCTATCCTTGTCCTGCAGGTCTTCTAGGCAGGGTAAGTTTGGATCCAGGTTTTTCTGGATGGGTTGGTATCCCCCTCCCTCCACTGGGAGTCTTGTTAGTTAGAGGGTGTCCTCTTCAGTCTCCATAACATCTGCGACTGGTAGTCTCAGCTAAAGACCCCTTCATACTCTCCCAGAGGCCTATTCTGACTTAGGTTTCCAGCATGTCACCCCATGGAAGAAAGCCAATCCCTAACACTATTGAGGACAGTCTGCTGTGCGTGCAGACAGGAGTCTATCAGAGCTGTCCTCTGTGAAGCTCCATCCATGCTGAGACTCAGAGGCAAACACCGGGCAAAGCATAGGGAGTCTAGCGGAAAAGAGGGGGCAAGGATAAAGCTATCTAGAGCTTACAAGAGCCCACAAGACAAACGGAGCCAACGAACCAGGGCCTAGAGGGCCCCGTGGAGTGTAAAATACCACCCAATGACCATGTGTGGACTGGAGCTGGGTTCTCTACTTATATATAGCCAATGGACAGCTCAGGCTTCACGTAGGGCCACTAGTGAGGGCAGTGGGGCCTATCTCTGACATGGACTCAGTTGCCTGCTTTTTTATCATATCCCCATGATGGACTACAGGGGAATATCCCCCTACAGGCCACAGGGGAAGAAGACAAATCCTCATGTGAACGGATGAGCTAGGGTAGATGGGTAGGGGGGTTCCCCTCTTCTGAGGGATAGGGGAGGGGTGACACGGGATGAGCAGAGGGGGCCTGCAACCAATATGTAAATTGAATTTTTAAAAAGAAGCAAATGATGTATTTGGATCAGGTGGTAGCATTGTTTTTGTCTCTAGACGCTGATGTCCTTAAAGGTGGTTCATTTACCCGGATACCAGTAGCTAAGAAGGCATCATCTTTCATGACCCCGACCCCGTCACCAGCGACTGTTGCCATTTGTTTTCCTAACAGTAGCTATTCTCCCTAGAAAGTGACGGGATCTCAGCATGTTCTTAAATTGTATGCCACGTCTGATTCTAAACCAGAAGAAGGTCTGCAAATCCATGTTTCTCACTGCTGTATTTACAATTAAAAAGCATAAAATCAGCTTAGACGATCATCAACAGATGAATGAGTGTTAAAAGCATAGTCTGGATACACAATAAAATGTTATTCTTCTATAATAAAAATGAAAGTATGAAGCTTTCAGGAAAATTTGAGTTATTATATTAAGTAAGCAATCCCAGAATTAGTGTGAGAAATATTGTTTGTCTTTAATATGCATATCCTAGAGCCTAACTTTCATATATATATATATATATACTAATGTGGGCATGAGTTTGAATTCAGGTCGTGAATGCAGAAATGTCACCAAGGAAATTTTTTTTTTTTAATTAAGGAAAGAATGTGGAAATAGCAAGAGTATAGTAGAACAACAGAAACATGCAGGTAGAAAGGAGACTACTGGGTACTGAAGAAAGGCTACAAGCCAGGCCAGCAGGACAAAAAAACTCAGTGAATGTGTGTCTGAAATCAGTTCTGCTTGTTCCACTCAGGCTGTGTTATTTAGTAATATGTCAGTGACACTTTGAAAATATATTTACTTTTATATAAATGGAATATGAGAAATTCCAGTCAATCGGGAAGCTTCAAAATGGTATTTTATATATCTTAATCATAAATTTGATTTATTAATCCTGTAACGTGAAAATAAATTACTTTAAATGATAATTAAATAATAATTATTGATAATAATTATTGATAATTCTTTCATTCATCCTATTTAGTGGTAGGTACCAGTATTACAAAAATATACTATAAAATGATTTTTTGAAAAGGCAGAAAAATACATACGGGAGAATTCCTACAGAGTCGTTAAATACAGAGACCTCAGTTACGTTCATTATTGAATAAAAACACATTACGTGTCAACATTGGCGTCTACAGCAGACAAAGAGCTCTCTGGATCTTATGTGTTCATTATAGACCAGTGTCTTCAATGCATTTCTGAAAAACATCACATTTGGCCCTTAAGCTGAAAATGAAAATATTAACGAACAGCTTTTAACAGCACCGCTGACACTGAAGCTGGACCCAATAAAATGTCACTATGAAATGATAGCAAGGAAAATCTTTTTTATGTCATTAACTTTTCATTCTCACTAATCAAATTTAAGTACTCTAACTGACAACTCAAAATTTGTCAGTCTTAGTATGATTCCATATTAACATGAAGACACCATAGGAAATAGGATACCACTAAAGAAATAATAAAGTAAGTATTTACTTGGAGAATTAAATCTGCCAAACACAGACTATGGACATAACAAGAAGAATGTACTTCTAAATTTGAAAACCGACTTGTGAAAGAATAAGTATACTAGACTAAAGGATACTCTTGTTTAAGATATCTTAAAATCTATTAACTATAAATATGTAATACCCATTATGAACTGATTCTCAAAAAACATAGAATGTCTATTTTACCAGCACTAGATTTCTATGGAATCCTAGTGCAAGATTTTTGCATTTTTAGTTTAAATCACTATGGAGAAAATAAAAACAGTTATAAGGTACAAAAGAAAAGATCTAGAGGCTAGAAAATTTGTAAATACTGCCAATGGAATAATCAAGATGGAATATAAGGCACTGAAAAAAAAATGGGTGCAGAGTCATCCACATTTGATTCTTTTTTTAATTTTTATTTTTTTATGTTAAATACAGTTTATATACCTTGTATCATAGCTGTAGACCCCTCCCTCATTCCCTCCCAATCCCACCCTCCCTCCCTCATCTCCTCCCTGCCCCTCTCTAAGTCCATTGATAGGGGAAATCCTCCTCCCCTTCTATATGACCCTGTTTTATCAGGTCTATTCAGGACTGGCTGCAATGTCCTCTTCTGTGGACTATCAAGGCTGTTCCTCGCTTGGCGGGGGGAGGGGGTGCAGGGAGTCAAAGAGCCTACCATTGAGTTCATGTCAGACAGTCCCTGTTCCTCTTACTTGGAAACCCACTTGGATACTGAGCTGCCATGGACTACATCTGAGCAGGGGTGTAGGTTATATCCATGAATGGACAATGAGTCTCAGAAAAGACCCCTGAGACTATATATATATTTGGTCCTTGTGGAGTTCCTGTCCTCTCCAGGTCTTACTAACTAACTCCCCCTTCTTTTATATGATTCCCTGCACTCTGCCCAAGGTTTGGTGATGAGTCTCAGCATCTGCTTTGATACACTGTTAGGTAGAGTCTTTCAGAGGCCCTAAGTGGTAGGCTCGTGTCATGTTTCTTGTTTTCTCCTACTTCCAATGTCCATTCCATTTGTCTTTTTAAGTGAGGATTGATAATCTTACCCCAGGTCCTCTTTATTGTTTAGCTTCTTTGAGTGTACAGATTTCAGTAATTTTATTCTATCTTATAGGTCTAGTATCCACTTATAGGTGATTATATAATGTATGTGTGTCTTTCTACTTCTGGGATACCTCACTCAGGATGATCTTTTATAGATCCCACCATTTGCCTGAAATTTTCATGATTGCCTTGGTTTTGAATTGCTGATTCCATTTTATAAATGTACCATGATTTCTGTATCCATTCCTCCATTGAGGGACATCTGGGTTGTTTCCAGGTTCTGGCTATTACAAATATATCTGCTACGAACATGATTGAACAAATGTACTTGTTGTATACTTGAGCATATTTCAGATATATGCCTAGGAGTAGTATAGCTGGATCTTGAGGAAGCACTATCCTTAGTTGTCTGAGAAAGCACCAGATTGATTTCCTTGAAAGAAAAATTCTCAACTTCATATGGAGAAACAAAAACCCCAGAATTTCCAAAAGGATCCTGTACAACAACAGATCATCTGGAGGTATCTCCATCCCTGATCTCAAGCTGTATTACAGAGCAAATGTAATAAAAACTGCATGGTATTGGCAAAGAAAAAGAATGGTAGATCAATGGAACCAAATAGAAGACCCAGAAATAAATATACCTACCTATCTATATTTGATTTTGGACAAAGAAGCCAAAACCATAAAATGGAAAAAAGACAGCATCTTCATCAAATGGTGCTGGTCAAACTGGATGTCTACATGCAGAAAAATGAAAATAAATCCATATTTATCACCCTGCACAAAACTAAAGTCCAAGAAAATAAAAAACCTCAACATAAACCCAGACACACTAAATCGGCTAGAAGAAAAATTGGGGAAGAGCCTAGAACTCATTGGCACGGGAGATAATTTTCTTAACATAACATCAATAGCACAGGCTATAAGAGCAACAATCAATAAATGGGACTTCATGAAAGTGAGAAGCTTCTGTAAAGCAAAAGATACTGTTGTCAGAACAAAACAACAGCTTACACACTGGGAAAGGATCTTTACCAATCCTATATCTGACAGAGGACTAATATCCAGAACATATAAAGAACTCAAGAAGTTAAAAAGCAACAAATCAAATAATTCAATTAAAAAATGGGGTATAGAGCTAAACAGAGAATTCTCTGTAGAGAAATATAGAATGGCAGAGAAACACCTAAAGAAATGCTCAACCTCCTCAGCCATCAGGGAAAAGAAAATCAAAATGACCCTGAGATTTCACCTTACAATCCTCGGAGTGGCTAAGATCAAAAACTCAAGTGACAACACATGCTGGAGAGGTTGTGGAGAAAGGGGAACCCTCCTCCATTGCTGGTTGGAATGTAAATTTATATAACTACTTTGGAAATCAATCTGCCACATTTGATTCTTAGAGTTAGAATTCATGGTTGAAGATCATTAGAGGACATTAGAAAAGTACAGATATCAGATTTATTTAAGAGAATCTTAATTTTATTAACAAGTTTACTTTAAATATAATTATAAAAAGCTAAATTTTAAAATGAAACTACTTTTGACACAAAGAAATTCTGGACATTTTCTTAGGTTAATGCTACTGAAAACTAATTAGTTGATATTTCCTAATTTAATGTAATTTCCCATTCTAACACTATCTTTAAGTTCCTTTTTGTTTTGCAGTAGCACACAGTCAACACTCAGGCTGAAGGATCAAACCCCAATGCCTGTAGTAACAAACATTCCATGTCATTCTTTTCCTTCATTTCCTATATCAGCTCAGTCTGTTGAACCCATTGATTTTACCTCCTTTGTAACTCTAACATTTAATTTTATCCACCTGTTCCTGCTACTCCATTTATATTCCCAGAATCACTTTCTAGATTTTGTTTTGAGCAAAACTTTCTGTCTGGGAATACCAACAGGACACAGCCAAGTCACTTCTTAGAGAAACAATTGAGTAGACTAGGGATACAGATAAGTTATTAAGGTGCCAGCCGTGCACACACAAGGACCTTAATTCCCTTCCTGAGCTCAGAGAAAAACCTCTCAGACATTGCGGCAGTTTAGGTAATCACAGTGTTGGGGGAAGGAGTCTGGGGCTCCCTAGCCAATCAGCCTGTCTCCCTTGGTGAATTGCAAGTTAGAGAGAGCCTGTTTCAACAAATTGACGTGTGGAAGTGGATGAATTACTCTGAGTTGCTTTCTGCTTTCTGCATGAATGTACACACATGTACACACGCATCCCTACACATGTGCCTTTGCATTAAAGCAAACATAGGTTCATGCCCTTGCACACATGTACACAAATAATAGAAAGTAAACGAATGAGTGAAAGTAATGATATCATCCTCTGTATAAAACTCTGTAAAGTACTATGGTTTATTTCTTCAGTGATTAATTCTATTATCTCAAAGCTTAACCTTTGATCTTCATTTCTATTTAGGATGTAGTTGGTTATCCAAATATTCGGTGCTACACTCTGTAGACATTACATTCTTTTTTCCGTTATTTCAGTCAGATTCCTTGTTAACTCTTCCTCTTCTAAACTGTGTGTGTGCGATTGTGTGTGTGTTTATTACAGGGAGAGCCATTATAATAAATGGTTATGATCACAAAACATGAATTAAGTATATTCATTCCCTAGTCCTGCTGATCAACGTTCAAATTTGAAAGTCTTCAGTGTAGTATGCATTATTTTCGTATTTATAACTCTCCCCCATGTGGTTTCATCCCACTGTTACAAGATTCATTTCTATTTAATTACCTTTCAAAGTAGTTGTTTTGAAAGAACTAAGCCCATAGCTCAATTAATTTAAATGAAACATATTCTTCAGATGTTGAGGCATCTAGCTCCAGGTGGTCAGCATATTTTTATAGTACTTTGCAAACAACAGCCTATAAAATCCCAGGAAAATATGAAGAGCAAAGTAACTCTGTTCTCTATAAATATTGATCTGACTGACTTAGATAATAAAAGTTGAGCCAAGAAAGCTTGATAATATCGTATATTTGTGGCATGTGGCCTTTTATAGTAAAAGTAAAAGAAGCCAGGGGCTTATCAGACTATGTGGTAGGAAACCAAATGTCCATAAGATGCAAAAATAAGCCTCTGTGATCTCTCAAAATCAGAAGAAATAGATACCCTGGTGTCCGCTTCATTTCCATGGCTCTAATAAACTGCCCAGACAAAAACCAACTATAAGTAAACAAACAAACAAATGGGATATTTCAGCTTACAATTCAGGTTCTTGTCCCGTTATCACAGGGAAGTCAGAGCAGCAGCAGCTTGATATGGCTGTTCCTTTTACAGTCACAGCCAAAGCAGGAAGAGGAAGGAGTGCATGCTTACTTTTACTCCTTTGTTCTCGGCCCAATTTCTTCTAGCCTAGAGTTCAGGACATGCCTGCCTGGGGAGTGTCACAGCCTACACTGGGTTGTGTCTTCCCACATTATTTAACTTGATTAAGACAATCCCACACCGAAATGCCAGAGACCAGCTTAATGTGGGCAATCCACGAGCGAGACCTGTTCCAGGTGATTCCGGTTTGGATGACAATTAAAGTTAATACTCATCAACTCTCCATTATAAATGTTTATTTTGTTTTGTTCATATTTCTCTACATAAAATCCAGGGCTATAGATTAAATGGCCTCAGTTATTATTTGAAATTAACAAAGTTATTTGTCATACTTCTTCAGTGAACCTCCAAATAAAAATTAAATTCACGGATCTGACATCACTGGGACCACCTAGGCATGATATGCAAACCTCTGAACTCCCTCTTGCTAGAGAATCAAAGCAGCTATTTGTATTTCCTGTTCAATCCCAGCACCCCATCAGAACGGACTACTTAGTTCTACTTTAAAAACTTGTCTATTTGACTGCTCAAATCAACAACTGTCCGTTGGGTTTTGAAATTCCAACCTCAATTTATATATCCAGAAATATCCTTACTATTTATTTGTCACTAGGCATCTGCTCATAAAGAGCTGTTATTATCCTGTATACTTAGCTGCAAGTGAGCTTAGCAGAATTTGTTTTGCCTTCCTATTTCTTTCCATTCCTCCTACACAAAGTCATTAGTATTAATCAAATAAGTTTACTTTCTTGATGATGCCTCTTTTTACCATGGCCCCTCACCCTGTAATATCTATTCTTCCTTTCTTAGCACTTGTTGATTTTCATACAAGTTTTTATTCCAAACAATGATCTATTACTACCCACGGTTTCTCCACAACAACTTAGAAGTCACATTTTCAAGATCTTTATCACACAAACACCAAATTGTCCCATGGCCTATACCAGATTTCGAAAACATAGAACAGCAGCTCAATGTCACAGAAAAGGTTAGAAGCCTCGATCCAGGATCACAGCACTGTGTTCTGTTGATGGGGCTACGTGGCAGGTTTACAGTCCTCGCTGGGGTGTGACAAGTCCACAAAACTGAGTCGTTCATACTGTCCTCAGCTTTACAGTGCTTCAGTTAATACAGGATTCTATAAACTCCAGAGGGAACAATTATTTTACTTAAAGATTTTACCGTTAGGTAGAGTATCTCTGAAATAATCATTAACTGTGAATGGTGGTTGTGATCTGGTAGGGTTCAGGCCCATTTTCATGAAAAGTGTTGCCTATATGAGCATGTTGTCTTGGCAAAAAAATAATGCTATGTTGTAAAAGAGTTACAACTACTCTGTATAATTCGACACATAATTTTGTAAATAGACAACTCATCCGGACACAGTCTTCTGTGAAAAACACTTTCTGACATTTCAAATATCGATTTGAGTTTGTTTCTATGTTGATTTTTTTCCTTATGTGTTGATTCTTTCAGAGAATAATTTATTCCTTGCACTCTCCCACGGACGACTCAGTTCTCCACCAGACTGTAATACATCATGACGAGGAGCCTCTAATTAAAATGTTCAGGACCAGATTGATGAGCCAGTGCCACTTCCTTGAGAGTCTGTTGAATTCCAAATCTGAATTGTTGTTTGTCATAAAAACACTGACATTGATTAAGTTTGACTAGGTAATTCTATCCCAATTTAAGATAATGGCAACATGCCAGACTTTGAAGTCATTCATTTATTTAGTTTCAACCATAAATATAAATATAGTCAAAAGAACTATATTATTAAAACTATGTCTAGCACTCATCTGACAACTATCCACTCATGACAAATGGCCGCATCACTTATTTATGTGATTGTGGGAGTTACACTTCCTCTTCTCTCCTGTTCTCTCCTGGAGGCTCATCGGAGAGGACTCTAGTGCAGGCGACTGTGCCCGTGAAAGTTGAAAAGGAAGAAGAAAGCACACAAATTAGTGGAGAACGAAAGGAGAAGGAGCTAAATCAGCTTCTGTCGAGAAAATGAGTAACAGTCAGGCCTAGCATTTGTACCATAACTGATTTTTCTTCAGAGAAAGGACACACTTATAAAGGGCTGCTGTGTGGGAGTGTGAGTGTGACTGTTTCAGTCTATCTCTTCTTTCTCTCTCCCTCTCTTCCTCATTGTCCTCGTTCTTTCTGTGCTTTCTTTTTTAATCTTCCATGATCACCCCTTTCTCTACTCACAGTGTAGCCTTTTAGACCGTCCTGTCAGATACAGGATAGTTTCAGCTGGATAGTTAATCTCTCCTGGGGTGTCCTTGTCTTCCGAGAGGGGATTCCTTTAATAACCTTTTGTTTAGCTGAAGGGAATGTGGGTGAGTACATACACTAAATTACAAAACACTTAATTGGCCAAGACCTACGTATAACATTCAGACTTTAAAACAGATGTTTACATCACAATGTAACAAAATTAAAAGAACATTGAAAATAATGTTCTTACTATTAAAGACCATATATAAAAGCAACATATGCTAATGAAATTTAAATCCGACAGAAATTCTTATGTTGAAATTGGGATAGAAACTATAAACTACAAATCAGGAATAGACAGCAAGAGACAGATGAGTGGGGCACTGGGAAACCTGGAGAAGTAACTTGTTCATTTTTGCCCAGTGTTACCCTGATGCAGGAGAAGGAGGCTTTGTCTGGATTCTCTTAATCCCGCTCTGGTTTCCAGGTGACAGGAGCTCCTCAAGAAGATCAACACAGCCAGCTCTGCAGGGCTCAGAGGGGCTTGCTGAGGTTGAAGCATCAACCAAGGACCATACATGCACTGGACCTAGGTTCCCAACAAATATGTAGCAGATGGGCAGCTTAGGCTCCATGTAGGTCCTCTGGTAAGGGAAATGGGGAGTGCATATGAAACAGACTCACTTGGACTGCCTTGCCAGGCCACAGAGGAAGAGGGTGTATTCAGTCCTGATACAACTTAAGGAGCTGGGGTGGATGGAAAAGGGAGCTCCTCTTTTCTTCAGAAAAGGGGATAACAGAAAGGAGAGAGGGTGGGATTTAGAAAGGAATAGGGATGTATCTACAACCCAGGACATAAAGTGAATTTTAAAAAGAGAATTAAAAAAAAAATCAGGCAGACTTGAAGGACTTGTCTTATCCGTAGTTCTGTGCTGTTTAACACAGTGTCTGCTACACTGAAAAACCACAAATACAATGTGTGCTGAGGTGTCTTCTGAAGTAAAATAGAAGGCAAATTCATTATATCACTGACATATTGAATTAAGTTTATTTTATCAAAATGTCTTATTGCTTCTTCTAGTAATTACAGTCTACAATATTGTACTATTTCTTCAGTATTCCAAGAGAGTACTTTCCAATAAAAACTGAATTGCTTTAGTTCTTTGAAGGTTCTTTTTAAGAATTTCTAAGGATTTAAAACTATAAGTTCAAAGTGATTTAAATGTATGCACTAATCATTAGTTATATAAATTAGGCTTATGTGTTTATAAAATGACAAACCAGTTGTATGAAAATTCTATCATTCTTAGGCAAACATATAAGTAAACATTTTATTAATATTTTATTCAACATAATTATGTGAATATTGTTGGTCATTATATTCCTGTATTTTGTCTGATAATGAGGGAACTAGATGGCTGCATCTTTTTTGTAATACGTCACAGTGACTATTCTGTATGGTTTATTTAAATTTAGCTAATTTAAAATTTGAGTTCATCTTTCTTTGCTGATACTCAGATGTGATTTAAATTAGACAGAGTAAGAATTATTTTAAAATATGCTAGCAACCAGGCATACTGGCACACTTCTATAATCACAGTATTTGTTAATTAGAAGCAGGGGGACCTCGAGGCCATGGCCAAAACACTGACGTGTCATCGGAGAAAGGGAAAAAAAGAAAGGAAAAGGAAGGAAAGAAGGAAGTAAGAAGGAAAGAAGAACAAAAGGGAAAAAATAACTAAATTTAACATTACAGTCTCTAATAAAATTCCAGATATTTTTGTCTCACACAAGCTATCTTATAAACATCTATAGAAATATTATACAAATTAAAATTTCCCCTTTTGTGACAAAAACAGCTTTTACTAAGACCCGTCCCAACAGTAAGTCTGTTCCTTTAAACTTCTCTGGATATATCATCACAGATATACTGAAAGCTGTGTTTTCAAATCATTCAAAAGTCATGTGATTTTAGATCCAGCCAAGTTGAAAGTTAAGATTAACCATAACAAGCATTTGATACCCCCATGAAATATGAATTAGGTGAGATTAAAAGTAAAACATAAATGCATATTATTTGGAGTAAAATGTTTAAAATGTTCAATAGTGATGATATTTCATTAAAAATTAACAAGGAAAATGCTTAGACTAGTTTTATTTCCTTAGAGTACAGTGTATTTCCTTTCTCATTCCCCATTCTAAAATGTTATTACCCTAGTGCCCTTTTCTGTAAAAATTTTCACTTTTAACCATCTTTTAGAATTATATAAACATATATATTTCCATATCTGTACATAGGCATGCATGTATGTATGTATGTGTGTATATGCAGACCCCCACAGAAATAAGAACTTTAGTTGACAGTGGTGAAGGTCTATAGTTCTGGGAGACAGAGAAAGAACAGCAAGATTTCAAGACTTCTCTTGGCTGAACAGGGAGTTGGAGACCAACGTGGGCTACAGGAGCTACTTTTTCAAAAGAACAAACAAAATTAAAAAAGTTCGTAATTTTACCATAGGTACCACTTTGTAGTTTTCAAGCATTGCGAAGTAGCACTTATACGGTATTGTACTTGTATGCAGTTTTTAGTTGTATGTCAAGAAATGTCTTTTGATTTTCTTTTCAGAATAAATGTTTGCTTTCTATATACTATTAAATGCACTTTGTCTTTGGGATAGCAAAAGAGAGGATCATATCACCTAATTTTAATTTCATAGATGTACACGTTTCAAATAAATTTTCATAAAAATACTCTATTAAACTTATTAGGTAATAGTAAATTCATAACTCTTTAAAAAAAGAGACAAATGTAAGAAGGAAAAATAAGAAAACGAGAATATATTTTAAGTGGTAATAAGCTCGTTAGTAGCCCCTCACGCAGCTGAAATTTAAAATGCAAAAACTTTCAATCGCAGCTCCTTTTGACACAGCTACTTTGATCAAAGGAATGGTGAACCAGGTAAAATACTTAGAGCTTTCGACCGTTTCATCATCTTATTAATTTGCACTTTCAGAGTTGCCTGCATTAAAAAAAAAAAAAAAAAAAAAAAAAAAAAAAAAAAAGATTACTCTTCAGCCACGTTCTAATGCATTAAAAGGCCAATATGCGTTTTAATCACTTTCCTCTCAGCTCTGGGTGGGAGAATGTCTTGTCTTCAGTAGCACATAATGTAGAATAAAATAAACACTTGTGACTGTTTAGAGACAGAGGCCACTCACACTGCATTGTATCTATTATATATACCATGTATAGCATGGTAGAGTAGGCGCATTACTGTCTATTCCAGCTCCATCACCTTCATATCACTCTAGACTTAGCTTAGGGTTGTTTTTTGTTGTTAGGGGTGTCTTGTAGTCTTGAAAGAGTGTGAATTCTGCAGGGGGACCAGGGTGGAATGAGATGGAAAGAGCTATCAGGTTTGAAGGTGGAGGGAGAGACAGCTAGAAGTGGGGAGCATTTGGGAACTGTGTGGAAACCTGGTGCTGTGGAAACTTCCTAGAATCTGTCTAGTAATGGAGGAACTGGCCATCTTTTGTAGCCAGGCAAGAGTTCCAGGGGGTGGAACTGGATTGCATTCCTTTGAATTGTTGCCAAGGGGAGTTTTGTGGAGATCCCTAAACCCAGGCTGATCCTAGGACAGAAAGTTGCTTTCTGAAAACTGGCAATGGAGCCTCTTTGTCAACGACAACATCACACAGCAACTTGAGCATAGAGAAGGAACTGGCATGAGCTTGGAGTCTTTACCTCTACATTCTAGTCTCTTTGGAGAGAGAAGATACTCTGCAAATTACGGAAATAGAAAACTGGATGTCAGAGCAGCCTCAAACCCTCCACCCTTCCTACAGGATGTGCTAGGGCCATGGTACTGCAGAACTATGGGAGTGGCCAACCAATGTTTGGCTTAAATTGAGGCTCACAACATGAGAGGGAGCCCAAGCCTGCATTGCCCAAACGGCCAAGAACGAGACTGGATAACCCAGAGACCTAGGGTAGAACCAAACGCAACTATCCCACCCTCCCAAAGTGTTACCCCTCAGTGCATGTATGAGACTATTTCCTAAAGAAATAGACATTTGATGTGCACTGAGGAATAGTCACCAGCAAATTGTCCAGGGCCAATGGAGTGAAAAATGACCCGTCTTTTCAATTTCTGGGTCATGTGTTCTTTGCTCTGGAATGTCAGAACTCTGCCCAGTAGGTATCAAGGGACTTCCAAAACTATCCTTGTAGCTATCCAGACCTTTCTCGTCTGTCTAAAGATTACAAGCTTTATCTCTGTTTCTGATTCATCTATCCCTGTTTTATTCCACTGTGTCTTTTGTTAGCTGGATGCCTGCAAGATATTCTCTTTGTCTTTGGTTTCCAGAAATGTAAATGTGAGGTACTTATGAGTATCTTACCTGACCTTACCTATTAATTGATTCATGAGTGTCCTGTTCTAGAGATACTAGGTTTAGCAAAAGATAATTTTAATTCTAAAATAATTCTGACCCATATTCCAGAAGCTCTAATGGAAACATTTCCAGCAAAGTGATGAACAAGATAACAGAATACAACAATTTAAGAAAAAAGATGTTAATGAAAATGTGGCAACAGATATGAGCAATGTGTCTGTGTTTCCAGCAGAATTAACACAGTGAAAGGAAAAAAAATCAATCAATTTGAATAAAGACAAGCAAAAATTACAAATGAAATGTCAAGAGCATTCTAAAATTAAATCAGGGGATTAAGGTACATGCGCTTTGACCGAGATTAAATAATCTAGCATACATGTTAAAATATTCCTTGGGGAACAGGAAAGAGAGTGGAGGAAAACAGTCATGTTGTGTACACCTTCCACACATTCAGTCACAATGAACTCCCAATGTATTTATCTTTTCCTAAAGCATGACACTCGCTAAGCTTGGCATGACCATTTTCTTTGTATGTTGGGTTTTCTCAGTGTTCATCCTCACATATATTTTTATTCATTTGCCTATTTTCACATTGTTGTTCATTTGTATTTTGGGCATCTTCTTTCTCTGACTAAGAAATATGTAACTGAGGAGCCAAACGTGATTGCAGACACCTTGTTTACATTGTGTAATATTGTTCCCAGAACCACGCTTTATATTTTTGGCAACAGTCTCAGACATTTTCCTTCCTGTATCTGGTTACAGTCACTGCAGGCCTGAATGCTATACAGGATCACTTCCAACAGTCCTGACTTATTATGTAGGAAATGTGGGTTAAAGCAATATTTCTGGCAGTGAACTGTGATTATCTGCGGATTGTCTGTTTGAAAGCATGAGATAGATTTTCTCAGCTTTTTCTATTACAGTACATAAGACCTAGGTTTCCATCTTAGATATCTGAAGTATAGAATTGCTACTGATCACATTACTCAAAAGGAAAGAGAAATATTTTCTCCTTTCAAGCCAGTATTATTAAAGTCACCTACATGAGCACACAAGATTGCTGTTCTGCTTGTTCCAAACACACTAGGCCAGATAAGAACTTTCTTAATCATACTGTGCCACGCGTTTGGATCCAAGAGTTTTTGTTTACATGTTTATTTGTTTATAATAACAATAGCTCCTTTAGTTGCACAGATTTTAGTATGTTTAGCCTATAAAAGCTAAACAAGAAGGAGGACCCGGGGTAAGTTGATCAATCTTCACTTACAAAGACAAATGGGATGGACACTGGAAATAGGAGAAAATAAGAAACAGGACAGGAGCCTACCACAGAGAGCCTCTGAAAGACTGTACCTAGAAGTGTATCAAAACAGATGTTGAGAATCATGGCCAAACCCTGGGCAGAGTGCAGGGAATCATATGAAAGAAGACGGAGTTAGTAAGACCTGGAGAGGACAGGAGCTCCACAAGGACCAAATATATCTGGGCACAGGGGTCTTTTCTGAGACTTATTCTCCAACCAAGTACCATTCATGGGTATAACCTAGAACCCCTGCTCAGACATAGCCCATGGCAGCTTGGTATCCAAGTGGGTTTTTTCTAGTAATGGGAACAGAGACTGTCTCTGATATGAACTCAGTGGCTAGCTCTTTGACTCCCCCACCCCATGGGAGGAGCAGCCTAGCTAGGCCACAGAAGAGGACATTGCAGTCAGTCCTGGTAAGACCTGATAAGCTAGGGTCAGATGGAAGGGGAGGAGGACCTCCCCTATCAGTGGACTTAAAGAGGGACAGGGAGGAGATGAGGGAGGGAGAGTGGGATTGGGAGGGACAAGGGAGGAGGCTACAGCTGGGATACAACGTGAATAAACTGTAATTAATATAAAAAACAATAGCTCCATTTACATCAAGCCAAACATTTATAGTATGCTTTATTTTTAGGGTGTAGTCCTAGATTTATGTTGAAGAACCAAAATTCAATTACTTTGTATATAAGGGTTTGCTCAAAGATGGTAAAAGAAACCCCAAATAGCAAATAGTTAATTTTGCATACATATAATTATTGAAAATGTATTTACACTTTGAAATTTTGAGAATAAAAACACCTAATCTATAAAGATGCCTTATCTGAATGCCATCCAGTGCATCTTTTGGTTTTAAATTACTCTGGAAACTGGCTTGTTTGGTAAACAGCCTCTCTCTCTCTCTCTTTCTCCCCTCTCTTCCTCCCCCTCCCTCTTCCTCTACATTTCCTTTCTTTCCTCCCTCCCATCTGTCTCTTGCTCCCACTCCATGTAGGTGTGTGTTTCGAGGGGGGAGGTCTATAATGTATGCATCAGCCAAACCTGAAAAACATAGAAGATAAAAATAACCAAGGGAACAAGCTCGGGAAACATCAAAAACGGCTTCTGCACCATTCAGCATTATCCGCTATTATTTAATTTTGTACATGTTTTCAATCTGTAAGAAACTTCTTTTCTTTACATTTTGGTAAGTATGGATTGAAAAGTGGCAAACTTATTATAACAGACACTTTGGAAATTAAAATCATCTGAAACATGAGGAAAGAAAAATACAAAGGACAAGAGAAAAGGTACAACATAAAAGTAAACAGCATAAACATGACACTTGTGATTTGAACTCCCGTGGAATGTTGTACAGCCAAGAAATGTAATGATACTGATTTTGAATAGGAATGTGAAGATTTTTTTTTGAGAGAGAGAAATGTCTTCTTCTGTGTTCTCTGATAAAGAAAAGCATTATCCTCTCCAGCATCTGTTGTCTCTTGAGTTTTTGATCTTAGCCATTCTGATGGGTGTAAGATGAAATCACAGGGTTGTTTTGATTTGCATCTCCCTGATGACTAAGGATGTTGACCATTTCTTTAAGATGAAAATGCAGCCAGTCCTGATGAGACATGATAGGCTAGGGTAGGATGGACCTCCCCTATCAGTGGGCTTGGAGAGGGACATGGAAGGAGATGAGGAAGGGAGGGTGGGATTGGGAGGGAATGAAGGAGGGGGCTACAGCTGGGATACAAAGTGAATAAAATGTAATTAATATTAAAATTTTAATTAAAAGAAATAGCTTCTCGCCATTCTTATGCATTTCCTTGTGATTATCTTTAAATGAGCGAGGTTCACAATTCATGAACGCTACCATCCTGTTATGAGTAAGGAAGAGACAATATAGTTCATCCATTCCAAACGGTTGTTCTATTGTGAAACCTCCTTAGTTATTTTACTAGTTTGTGTTCCTTCATTGTAAGGAAGGAATAAAACAAGGCTTTAGAGATGTTTGTTTGTCTTGAGGAAATATAATTATTTTACTAAATATTGACAAGTGTCTACATTCCACTTCATATTTGCAAAAGGATTTATGCTTGCAAACAGACTTTTTGAGTGAGCATGTATACTCAAGCTTTCTGTGTCATCTTTTCATCTCTCTTTCTATTATTTCCTTCTTTGTTCACAATTGCTTCTTCCTTTCCCTTATTTTATAATGAAACAACAAAAGTGCAAGAAAACATCCTTAGGTTCAAAGTGACTACATCGAGTAGACTGTGAGCATATAGTGTAATTCATATTCATAAAAGTTAGCATCTTCAATTACAGTATTTCAGTGAAAATAAGGTGGACATATAAGTGACTTTATTAGAAAGATGCCTGCAGAAAAATAACACTACAGAAGCATAATTTGTATATATGGCTTCCAAATATATCACAAATGTGCACATGGAAGTGAAATATACATACTCTACCGCCATGCTTATATACAAAAATCTGTCTGAGTGACCAAAATAGTGTTAAAAATGTTTTAATCTAATATTATATTGGTTTTTGTTTTTGTGGGGTTTTTGATGTTTTTGTTTCTTTTTGTTTTCTTTGTTTCATTTTTCGAGAGAATGTCATTTATCCCAGACTGGCCTGGTACTTGCTGTGTTTCAGAGAATGACCTTAGCCTTCTGGTCGTCCTGCCTTCTCTGTAATGACTGGCATAACAGCTTAGCTTCATGGTGCATGGTGTATGGGATACTGGGCAATTTAGGGAAATTCATCACGGGACATTGTGAATCCTAGGTAAACATGTTCTCCAACTTACCTGTATTCCCTCTTAAATATGTGATACTATTTCTTTTCACAACTTATTGTTAAAATCCATATAACTAATATCTTTAGAACCTTATGAATGAGAGCTCAACAATTTAACATGGATCTGCTTTGTGAGATATTTTTAAAAACAGTATTGCTTTATTGCCTGAATACATGATTTACATAAATTAGTATTTACTTCTGGTTTGGGGAAGTGTTAAACTTTTAAATTCTTAAAATCACCATTCAATTTTATGTATTTATAACATGAAGTTATAAGTAAACCCTTCATAAAGTTGTTTTAAAGCTTAATGTGATGTCAACATGTTAGAACAGGTTCTGACACACTGTTCATAAAAAGTTTATTATTATTTTACTACTTATGTTTAAAGTCTCTGTGTTTTGACTGTTGTAGATGCTTGTCTAGCATACAGCAGTTTTATTAATAATTAATGTCCCTAACTACTCTACATACTGTAGCATATAAAACAGAACTTGTTATCTTAGGTCTTCAAGAATTAAGTCCAAATCAGGATTGCCCAGAGAAAAAAGTAAATAAAAATGTTTCTGTCATAACTCTAGCAGCTAGAAGATTGAATCAAGATGACAGCAAAGTCTTTCAAATAACAGTCATTTTCTCTTGCCAGTGTCTTCATGTGGCCTTCTCTCTGTATTTGTCAATTGTCTTCTAGTCCACCAAAATTCATACCCTACCCTCATTGCTTGATGTTGACCACAGGGTTTTCACCATGATAGGTAAATGAGATATATTCGCTTGGTGTTCTTTTTTGAATGTACTGGATTAAAATATAATCAAGTGCAGCAAATGTTATGGCTCATAGCATTAATCCTATCATCTAGAATGCAGAGGTGAATTTTCAGCCCTACCTCAGGAGCTATTTGCAATTGACAGCTGCTGGGAGATAGTCTTCGTTAATTGTGTGTCCCTGGTAGTTGACCAGGCTGCAGTGGGTAGTCACACATTCAAAAGAAATTAGTATGGATGGGCTTAAAAACAAAACCAAAACCAAAATGTAGTTGTATGGGGAAGCAGGTTTGATGTTGGAGGATTTGAGGAAAGGAGTGAATATGATCAAAACACATTGCACCAAATTCTCAAAGAATGAATATAATGTAAAAAATCAAAGTAAAAATAATGAATTTATGTTGACTTAGTGTCCATTTAAAAATTATTTTAACACCTCACTCAGGATGATCTTTTCTAGATCCCACCATTTGTCTGCAAATTTCAAGATTTCCTTGTTTTTAATTGCTGAGTAGTATAAAAAAAGAAAAAATACTGAGTAGTATTCAACTGTGTAAATGTACCACAATTTCTGTATCCATTCCTCCATTGAGGGACATCTGGGTTTCCAGCTTCTGGCTATTACAAATAAAGCTGCTATGAATATGGTTAAACAAATGTCCTTGAGTACTCGGGCAAATTTTGGAAGTATGCCTAGGAGTGGTATAGCTGGATCTTGAGGACAATTAGGACTATTCCTAATTGTATGAGAAAGTGCCAGACTGATTTCTAAAGTGGTTGTACAAGTTTATATTCCCACCAGCAATGAAGGACAGTTCCACATTCTCCACAACCTCTCCACTGTGTGTTATCACTTGAGTTTTTGATCTTAGCCATTCTGATGGGTGTCAGGTGAAATCTCAGGGTCGTTTTTATTTGCATCTCTCTGATGGCTAATGGCCTTGCGTGATTCTTTAAGTGTTTCACTGCCTTCTATATTCCTCTATAGATTCCTCTATTTAGCTCTGTACTCCATAGATACTGAGACTCTTTTTTATAATATTTATCTTTTATATTAATTACAGCTTATTTACTTTGTATCCCAGCTGTAGCCCCCTTCCTCATTTCCTCCGTCATCTCCTCCCTGTCCCTCTCTAAGTCTAATGATAGAGGAGGTTCTCCTGCCCTTTCCTCTGACCCTAGTTTTTCAGGTCTCATCAGGACTGGCTGTAATATCCTCCTCTGAGGCCTAAAAAGCCTGGTCCTCCCTCGGGAGTGGAGGGGCGGTCAAAGAGCCAACTACTGAGTTCATGTTAGGGACAGTCCCTGTTCCCCTTACTAGGGTATCCACTTGGATGCTGAGCTGCCATGGGCTACATCTGAGCCAAGGACGGGAGAATCAGTCTCAGAAAAGACCCCTGTGCCCAGATATATTTGGTCCTTGTGGAGATCCTGTCCTTTCCAGATCTTACTAACTCCCCCTTCTTTCATATGATTCCCTGCACTCTCCCCAAGGTTTGGTTATGAGTCTCAGCATCTGCTTTGATACATTGCTAGATAGAGTCTTTCATAGTCCCTCTGTGGTAGGCTCCTGTCCTGTTTTGTTTCTCCTACTTCAAATGTCCATCTCATTTGTCTTTGTGAGTGAGGATTGATCATCTTACCCCGTAACCTCTTCTTGTTTAGCTTCTTTAGGTGTACAGATTTTAGTATGTTTGTCCTATTTATAGGTATAGTACCCACTTATAAGTGAGTATATACCATGTGTGTCTTTCTGATCCTGGGATATCTTACTCAGGATGATCTTTTAACCAAACATTGGGCAGAGTGCAGGGAATCCTATGAAAGAAGGAAAAGTAAGACCTGCAGAGGACAGGAGCTCCAGAAAGACCAAATATATCTGGGCACAGGGGTCTTTTCTTACTGATTATCCAATCAAGGGCCATGCATGGAGATAACCTAGAACCCCTGCTCAGATGTAGCCCATGGCAGGTCACTCTCCAAGTGGGTTCCCTAGTAAGGGATCAGGGACTGTCTTTGACATGAACTCAGTGGCAGGCTCTTTGACCACTCCTCTCCCCAAGAGGGTAACAGCCTTGCCAGGCCACAGAGGAGTACAATGCAGCCAGTCCTGATGAGACCTGATAAGCTAGGGTCAGGTGGAGGGGAGCAGGACCTCCCCTATCAGTGGACTTGGAGACAGGAATGGGAGGAGATGAGGGAGGGAGTGTGGGATTGGGAGGTAATGAGGAAGGGGGCTACAGCTTGGATACAAAGTGAATAAACTCTAATTAATATGAAGAATAAAAATTTTATTAAAAATAAAATAAAACAAATAAATAAATAAATATTTTAATAACATGTAAATTTTAACAATGTGGTATTTGTACACAATAGGAGTGTATTCAGGTGGAAAGAAAAAGTCAGTTATGGAACTTGCAGGAACCGTGACGGAACTGCAAACAGTATACTAAGTCATGTTGCCACATTTTCTTTCTCGTATGTGAATCATACTTTTTCGGTTGACATTTAGAACTAGATGTTAAGACCCTGTTGCTGAAGAGATGACACTACTTGTAGGACATGGAGAAATCAAGCTGGAACTGACATAAAAACGTCCCCTATTCTGACAAGTTCTCACAACTCCAGCAACTGCTACACAGGAGGCTGAAGAAGAAAAACCGTCAATGAATATTACCCACTTGCCTCTTAAGCAAGATGTCCTCGCTGACACAATAATGGCCAGAAGATTATGTGTGTAACCTATTACTTTTGACTTGGCTTTAGGCCTGCTCCACAGGAGGAAATTCATTCCTGATACTGGAAATATAATGAGAAGATCATGGTTGTGGAGTTTGTAGATTCTAGGGGAAAACATACTACTGTTTTCTTGTTATATGCTCATGTTGTCAAGCAACTTTCTCAGTCTTTATGTTTGTGCACATAGATTAGTGCTGCCATTAGCCTTGGGCAGAGAATCATATCTATGCCATTTATGCAGTTAATTCATAATGGGTCAAAGTAGTGGGAATAATTGACTAATGTTTGAAAAGCCTTACACGAGACATATATTATCACCGTATCACTACCAACCTCCTCCCAACCAAGGTTCAGAAAAAACTATGAAATGGAAGTTACCTCAAGATGAAGACAGCAAAATCAGTCAATATTTCAATAAACAACACTAATTGGACTTTTAGCTTCCCTATCAGTGGATTTGGAGAGGGGCATGGGAAGAGATGAGGGAGGAAGGGTGAGATTGGGAGGGATTGAGGGATGGGGCTACAGATGGGATACAAAGTGAATAAGCTGTAATTAATATAAAAAACATAAAAATAAAAAAAATCTTTCAAGAATAAAAAATAAAGAGTACAGGGAATCATATGAAAGAAGGGGAGTTTGATGTGGAAAGGATAGGACCATCACAAGGACCAAACGTATCTGGGCACAGGGTCTTTTCTGAGATGGACCCTCAACCAAAGACCATGAGTGGATATAACCTAGAACCTCTGCTCGGATGTGACCTGTGATAGCTCAGTAACCAATTGATTTCCTCTAGTAAGAGGAATAAGGACTATTTCTAACAGGAACTCAATGGCTGGCTCTTTGACCTTGCCACATCCCAAGGGAGAAGCAGTCTGTTAGGCCACAGAGGAGGACTTTGCAGCCAGTCCTGAAGATACCTGACAAAACAGAGTCATATGAAAGGGGAGGAGGTCCTCCCCTTCAGTGGACTTGGAAAGGGGCACGGTGGAGATGAGGGAGGGAGGGTGGGATTGGGGAGGGAATGAGGGAACGGGATACAGCTGGGACACAGAGTTAACAAAATGTAACTAATAAAAATAAAATTAAAAAAAAAGACATGTATAGCAAAGGAGGACATGTTACCGTGTCTCTGGGAAATGTCTCAGAGAATTTGGAGTGCATATAATTAAAGTACATTGTTTACATGCATTATATCATCAAAGTATTCATAAACTATTCTAAAAATATATTAAAAGTATTTGAATTAAGACTAAAGATAAAAAGAATGTTAAAGGCCCCAGTTTAGTCCTTAAATCATATTTTAAATCTTTATTATCTCTTCTTGTGAAGGATTATTCTTTTTTAAAATTATTATAATATTATTATTATTTACAATTTATTCATTTTGTATCCTAGTTGTAGCACCCTCCCTAATCTCCTCTCAGTCCCTCCCTCTTCTTCCCTTATTCCTCTCCCCTAGTCCACTGATAGGGAAAGTCCTTTCCCCTATTGTCTGACCCTAGTCTATCAGGTCCCATCAGGACTGCCTGGATCCTCTTCTGTAGGCTGGCGTGGTCACCCCAACAGGGAGAAGTGACCAAGGAGCAGGGAACCTTGTTCATGTAAAAGACTGTCTCTTCTCCTCTTACTAGGGAAATTACATGGAGACTGAGCTGTCTATGAGCTATATTTGAGCATTGGGTATAGGTCTTCTCTATGCATGGTCTTTGGTTGATGCATCAGTCTCTGCAGTCCTACCTGGAGCCTGCTTTTTTCTTTTTTCTTTTTTGGCTTTGTTTGACTCCTTGTCCACTTACAGGTACTTTTATATCCCTCTTCTTCCATAAGACTCCCTGCGCTCTGTCTAAAGTTTGACTATGAGTACCTGCATCTGATTCACATCATCAGAAATTTTCATTGACCTCTACTTGAAAAAATATATATGTACACTTGAATATAATTGAGGACATATATATTTATATATGTCTTAAAAAACAGCGATACTTTGTAAGAAGTATATTGTTATGAGATATTTTTTACTGTGAGTACATCCTAGGACATACTTAGGAGAATATAGATGGAACATACCAATCCTTTGATTACATCAAGAAAGGTTACAAATGCAAGTGTCATAAAAATATGCTATTTAACAATGAAGTTTTATATATGTAAATGGACTCTAAAACAATGACTAAGATTATAACAGTAATACATAGCCCAGATACAGCCCGTTTGCCATCATTATCAGGTACCATACACTGTATAAAATTCCATGTTTATACTTTCAAGTGTCTGGAAGTGCAGCAGCTTCTTGCTGACATACTCTGATCAACAGGTGACAGAGATTGTTCAGCTTCTTTTCAATCTTCTATGACAACAGGCATAAATTCTGTATGCCTTTGAAGGAAACAAGTTATGCAACCTGACCATATTTCCTAAAAGACTGTATTTGCTTTTCCATAAAAGAAGAGAGAAGAAGGGTAATCAGTGATTTCAACCCTGAATATCTCATCATTATTCTAAACAATAATGAAATAACTGACTTGCTATTGGTTAGGCAAAATACAGCAGATCCTGTAGCATTTATTATTACTGGTATAACAGTATTATATAATGCTGCACTATATATTATGCTATTATAATACTATTACATCATATCATATTATTATATATATTTCACTTCACCATAAATTTGCTTTAGTTTTCATGTTGTTGCTGCTGTTTGTGAAGGATCAGTCCTGAACTCACAGTGTATCTTAAGCTATCTTGTAAGTCATTATTCTTCTACCTCTGCCTCAATCATCTCAATCTGGAGATAACAGGCATTCATCAATGTATCCAGTTTGCCTATCCATTCAACAACCTTAGAAACAAATTTTTGATAACCAAAAAATTAGTAATAAAAAGAATAGAGTAGTATTTAATTCGCAATAATGCTAGCTTTATTATCTTTTAAAAAGTAATAATTATGAATTTTACTATTTTTTTCTAAGATATTCACATTTTCTGTGCCCAACAAAGGCCTCCTAATTTCTTTCTCTGTTATGAAGTTAAAGTTTGTATTATAGAGTAGAGATGTTTCATTTTTCAGAATAATTCAAATCAATTAGATGATGTCCTCCAGATTTACTGAATAAGTAATCTGGTAGAAATTTTATTTTTTTCAAGAGTCTTGCAGAACTCTAAGACAGGCAGAGAGCAAATGTTCTTATCTTACTTTGCAGGTAAGTCAAGGGCACTATTTAGAATTGCATGAAAAGCATAAAGTAACAGAAAGAACTTCTCAAATCCTCTATGCCTTTAGAATTGAAATGAGGGTTTTTTGGGTTTGTTTTTTTTTGTTTTTTTTTTTTTTCACTCTTCTCCCTTTTGCCAGCAAAAAGTCTTTCTTTGCCAAATTGCTTCCAGGTGCAATGCACTATGGATGGTATCAAAGAGGCTTAATGCAACAGACTCAGTTCTAGAAGGAATTGAAAACTACCAGGGTTTATGTTTGAACATTGCCAGCCCTTGGCTGCAGGAACTTTTCCTATCTCTATAGGCACCAGGCTGTCAGAATTTGCTAAGCCAGTTTATTGAAAAGTGGCATTTTAATAATTTTTTCATAACTCTTTGATAACTTCCTAAGAATATTAGTAACATGTCAAAGTGTGTTAGGATAATTGACATGCTATCATTGGAAATTAAAGAGATTAAGAAATTATCAAAACTAGAGCGGTACTGAAGTCGACTTTAAACGCCTGGAAAGATTCAACTGGGAGGCACTGGCTTGAAAACATTTCCCAAGACTCTGGCTTAAAATAAAAAGCAAAGTATTAGACGAAATGGTTTATGTAACCACATCTTACAATCCAGCCCACTTGCTACGCATATCGATATTGCACTAGCTTTTGGTTTCACCATAGCGAGTAATGGTTTGTGAAGTAATATTATTGATAAACTATTAATATAATTGATTGAGGTACTGGGCAGTGAATAATTGATATGTATTATTAGTAATCAAAGTTGTATACTGGTAGGTCCTTTGTCATGGATGCCAAATGCCTTACATAGGTTATGTTAAAATATTTTACATTCTATTCAGTCATTGCAATAGCAGCCTTCATATATGAACAAGACTATTCCCAAGGTCAATCAATCAGTACTAAAAGCTCGAGGATGGTAAATCAAAGAAAGTGGGAATACCAAGGCAATAAAATACTCTATTCACTTTTGTATTTAACATGGTTGGAGCACATTGTCCTTCAAAATTAGCTGACAATTGTCTCATTTTATTTTTTACTTCCAAGGTGGATATTTATTTATATTTAGTCAACCTTGGCACTGTTCACATTTTGACACTGACCTTTAGCTAAAGTAAGTCTTGAGAAGAAAAACAGGAACTGAAAAGTCAAATGTGGAATATATATATATATTCCACGTATGCAATAAAAGCCAAATGGATTATACCAAAGGGCCACAGATTTCTAGAAAGTTTGGTAAAAAGAGTTGCTCATCAGTAGAAGTTAGTAGAATTTATTTAAATATTCTTCACCCAATATCAAGGAGATAGGCTTTAAATATTAACTGTTAGGTTTAAAAGATCATAAAATTTAATTTTCTATCACACCCACTAGTATAAGTTGTTGAGTTTAAACCAGCAGCTTAAACCCATCACTGTGTTGACTAAAAAAATTCATGTCTATGACAGATTAGCTTCATCAATTATTACACATATAAATCAAGAACATTATTTGTACTTTACTCAAAACCATCTGCATACTTCTCTTTGAGTTAAAAATTAGAAAACCTAAATGGCAATATTGACTAACTACAGTGAATAGTTAACTTAAAATACTATTATGATCTTAAAACATGTCTGGGAAATGTCATAGGGCAACAAACTACTGGAACGCAGAAGGAAGATGGCACCATCAAGAAAACTGGACAAAGCTGATCCACTGTGACAGAGAACTGACAGGACAGAGTCAAGTTACATGTGGCTGCCATGAAATGTAACATGTGAATTGGAAAATCGGCATTCCATCTTCAAACATTCTTATTAGCCTGACCTCTCCTGTGTTATATGTAAACTATTGCTAACACTAGAGAGGTTGGATTCATTTTCACTATCATCAAAACACATTCTGAAACAGCTAGTTAAACAAAGATCTACCAATATGTGTCAGGCTAACCAGTTCAAACAGCAATATAAGAGTCAACAATTGAGCAACAGTTATAAAAACTGCATGGTACTAGCATAGAAACAGAATGATGGATCAATGGAACTGAACAGAAGACCCAGAAATAAAGCTACACACTTATGAACACCTGATCTTTGACAAAGATGCCAAAACCATACAATGGAAAAAAGATAGCATCTTCAACAAATGGTGCTAGTCTAACTGGATGTCTACATGTAGAAAAATGCAAACAGAACCATACTTATCACCCTGCACAAAACTGAAGTCCAAGTGGATCAAATACCTCAACATAAAACCAGACACATTAAATCGGTTAGAAGAAAAAGTGGGGAAAACCCTAGAACTCATTGGTACGGAAGACAACTTCCTGAACAGAACACCAACAGCACAGGCTCTAAGAGCAACAATCAGTAAATGGGACCTCATGAAACTGAAAAGCTTCTGTAAAGCAAAGGACACCGTCATCAAAACAAAACCACTGCCTACAGAATGGGAAGGGATCTTCATCAACCCTTTATCTGACAGAGGGCTAACATCCAGTATATATAAAGAACTAAAGAAGCTGAAAAGCAGCAAACCAAGTAATCCAATTTAAAAAATGGGGAACAGATAAACAGAGAACTCTCTGTAGGGGAATATCGAATGGCAGAAACACTTAAAGAAATGCTCAATGCCATTAGCCATTAGGGAAATGCAAATCAAAACGACCTTGAGATTTCACTTTACACCCATCAGAATGGCCAAGATGAAAAACTCAAGTGACAACACATGCTGGAGAGGTTGTGGAGAAAAGGGAACCCTCCTCCACTGCTGGTGGGAATGTAAACTTGTACAACCACTCTGGAACACAATCCGGCACTTTCTCAGACAACTAGGAATAGCGCTTCCTCAAGATCCAGCCATACCACTCCTAGGCATATATCCAAAAGAGGCTCAAGTACCCAATAAGGACATTTGCTCAACCATGTTTGTAGCAGCCTTATTTATAATAGCCAGAAGCTGGAAATAGCCCAGATGCTCCTTAACTGAAGAATGGATGCAGAAATTGTGGTAAATCTACAAAATGGAGTATTACCCTGCAATGAAAAATAAGGAAATCATGAAATTTGCAGGTAAATGGTGGGACCTGGAAAGGATTATCCTGAGTAAGCTATCCCAGAAGCAGAAAGACACACATAGTATATATTCACTAATATAGACATATAACGTAGGATAAACCTACTAAAATCTGTACATCTAAAGAAACTAATCAAGAGGGAGGACTCTGACTAAAATGCTCAATCCCCATCCCAAAAGTCAAAGAGGATGGACATCAGAAGAGGAAGAAAACAGGAAACAACCTAAGAACCTGCCATAGAGGGCCTCTGAAAGGCTCTGCCCTTCAGACTATCACAGCAGATGCTGAGACTTATGGCCAACTGTTGGGCAGAGTGCATGGAATCTTATGTAAGAAGTGGGAAATAAGAGCTGGAGAGAACAGGAACCCCACAAGGAGAGCAACAGAACCAGAAAATATGAACACATGGTTCTTCCCAGAGACTCATACTCCAACCAAGTACCATGCATGGAGATAACCTAGAACCCCTGCACAGATATAGCCCATGGCAGTTTAGTGTCCAAGTGGGTCCCATAGTAATGAGAAGAGGGACTGCCTCTGACATAATCTAATTAGCCTGCTCTTTGATCACCTTCTCCTGAGGGGGAAGCAGCCTTACCAGGCCACAAAAGATGACAATGCAGCCACTCCTGATGTGATCTAACAGACTAAGATCAGAAGGAAGGAGAGGAGGACCTCCCCTATCAGTGAACTTGGGGAGGGGCATGCGTGAAAAAGGGGGAGGGAGGGTGGAACCAGGAGTGGAGGAGAAAGGGGCTTATGGGGGAATCAAAGCGAATAAAGTGTAAGTAATAAAAATAAATTAATAAAATTATACATCAAAAAATAAAAATAATTATAAATGAAAATAAAACCAATACTGATGGGTTACTGTACCTACAATACAATACCTATAATATAACTTTTACAATTACTTTTTAACATTTTAAGAGCAAGGTTCAAAATAAAATTTCAATATATTCTCTTTTTTTTTTAGCCTGCTACAATACAAATAACATTCAAATATGCTAGCAAGCAAACTAGCCTTTTGCTCCATCTGCAGTACCCTCACAAATGGCTTCCATCCTTCGTCTTCCACTAGCCTCTACTCTTTTTCCTGATGTTGCCACACTAACTTCCTAGCACTTGACTTAACATTTGATGCTCTGAAAGTCCTTGTTATAAATGTTTCTTCCAGATAGAATGCAATAATCATCTCTAGATATTTGTTTGGCTTCCATAAGTTTTTTTATACTAAATTACCTTGACCCTGGCTTCCTATCTAAAATGCTTCATTAGACTCTGTCTCTTTCATTTCCTTAATTTTTGCTTTTATTTTACAATTTAGTTTGCACCAAGCAATTTCCAAAAGAGTTGGATAATGTATATAATGTATACTGTACAGTATCTAGATCCTTTCCCAATATGCATATTCTAGAATATATTCTTTAAGGTAAGTATCATTGCCTTTGTGTACCTCATGCACAGATATTTATTAGGTTATTTTGTGTGTGATTAAATCACATGTGTGTGATGTATGAATGTATATGAGATTGTACATGCTCACGTGTGAGATTGTGGAGGTCATAGGTCATATCTAACATACTCCTCTTTCGCTCTCACTACTTTAAAAGGGGTCTCTTACTGAACCTGGAGCCAATGAAATGTTGAGACTGGTATTCCAGGAACCTCCACAGATGCATCTGTCTCATGTCCCACCTGGACCTCTGAGCTCAGCCCACTCACTTTGCTTGAACAAGCAATTTCCTACATAGCCTTTTTCACAGCCTGAAGACTTTAATAAAATAACAACTACCATAAAATTAACCCTTTAGGACCCTTTTCTAGGAAATGGTGATCATTGTTATCATAATTTATTGACCTTAAGAGTTGTAATTATCTATAAACACTTAACTGTAAGCATAGCAGCTACAGATGTCGTATTAGATCTTATCAAACTGATAATGAATAAGTTTATTCTTTATAAAAAAGAAACCGGTAAAAACATGCCACTTCCATTGGGGTTTCAATATGAATAAATGTATTTAAGGTATTATAAATTAATCAGGCTCATGATATGACAATTCACTTCCAGTCTATTTTATATTTACTCTCTATCAGGCCTTTTTCCTATGATAAAGATGTAAGAATTCAACTCCGCATTTGCACATTGGGAGCAAAACCAAAATGAAAACAGAATAATCTTCTTTTCTTACATTAGAGTTAAATGATATGAAAAACACTCTTCTATGGATAGTAGGCATGGTACATTGATTTATGCTAATGACACTACTGCAAAGTATTATATTAAAATGAAAGATAGGACTCAGCTATCTCTTCCATGGATAAACACCATCATAAATTCTGAAAGTTTTTGTTCATAGAAAGTATGAGTCCATTTTAAACCATCCACTTTCAAAAAATTTAGTAGAATTCAAAAAATTCAATAAACTCATTTTGTGTCAAAACAACTTAGCAAACACAGCTTCTCTATTTCATGTCATACATAATTTCTATGCTTCTTGTGGCTCAGGAAACCACATATGGACAGACTTAGGGTGATTCTTGTTACTCTCTGAATCACCAGGGCCAACCATCAACGAGTCCAGTACATTCACTTTATGTTAAAACAGAAACCATCTTAACCTTTTATGGACATTAAATATAGTGCTTATTAACATTTATTACATGTATAATGAGAGTAGAGGCATGAATGGGATGGGTGAAATGATAAGTATAAAAGAAAAGCAGGAAATGGCAAACAGTAATCACCTCTTAATTTTGTCAATTCAGTGACTTAGACATAATAATATCATTTTATAAAGTATATTAAAAGCTAGACAGAATAAAAGTTTTGTATTTTCATATAAAATTGTTGAAATACATTTTATGAAAACCAGAACATTTTTATTACTTTTAATTTTTATTATTTTTCACAATTTATTCATTATAAATCCCCGTTGAAGTCCCTCCCTCAATCCCCCCTGAGTCCTACCCTCCCTCCCTCTTGCCCCTACACCCTTCACTTAGTCCACTGAAAGGGGAAGTTCTCCACCATTGCCATCTGCCCATAGCTTGTTGAGTCTCATCAGGACTGCCTCGAACCTCTTCCTCCGTGGCCTGGCAAGGCTGCATCACCAGCGGCTAGTTATCAAAGAGCAAGCAACCTAGTCATGATAGAGGCAGCCGCTGCTCCCCTCACTCAGAAATCCATATGGCGACTGAGCTACTAATAAGCCACATCTGAGCGGGGGGTCTAGGTCCTCGCCATGAATGGTCCTCAGTTGCTGCATCAGTTTCTGCAGGACCCCTGGACTCAGATCCTTTAGTTTTGTTGGTCTCCTTGTGGGGCTCCTGCCCCCATGTCCCTCTATTCCCACTCCCTCTCTTCTACCACAAGACTCCCTGCGCTCTGCCCAAAGTTTGACCCTGAGTCTAAGCATCTGCTTAGATCCTCTGTTAGGTGGATCCTTTCAGGAAACCTCCTATAGTGGGCTCCCATCCCGTTTCCTCTCGTCCATGCTTCTGGTGTCTATCCTGTTTCTTAATGAGATATAAGCATCCTCCCTAGGGTTCTCCTTAGTGATTAGCTTCTTTAGGTCTGTAGGTGGCTATCTTATATAATACAGCTAATATCCACTTATAAGCGAATGTATACCATGCATGCCTTCTGTTTCTGGGTTACCTCACTCACGATGATCTTTTCTAGTTCCATCCATTTGCCTGCAAATTTCATCATATCTTCATTTTTAATAGCTGAGTATTATTCCATTGTGTAAATGTACCACAATTTCTGTATCCATTCCTCAGTTGAGGGACATCTAGTTTGTTTCCAGATTCTTGCTATTACAAATAAAGCTGTTATGGACATAGTTGAGCAAATGTCCTCATTGAATGGTGGGGCACAGTTGGATGTTCTCATTGAATGGTGGTATTTGGATCTTGAAGTAGCGCTATTCCCAGTTTTCTGAGAAAGCACCAGATTGATTTCCAAAGTAGCTGTACCTGTATGCACGCCCACTAACAATGAAGGAGGGTCCCCTTTTCTCCACATCCTCTACAGCATGTGTTTTCACTTGAGTATTTGATCTTAGCCATTCTCATCCATGTAAGATGAAATCTCAAAGTTGTTTTGATTTGCATTTCCCTGATGACTAAATGTGTTGAGCATTTCTTTAAATGTTTCTCTGCCATTCGATATTCCTCTGTTGAGAATTTTCTGATAAGCTCTCTACCCCATTTTTTTAACTTTTTTATTTTTTATTAATTACACTTTATTCATTTTGTATCCCCCCATAAGCTCCTCCCTCTTCCCCTCCTGATCCCACCCTCCTTCCCCTTTCTGCATGCATTTTTAATTGGATTATTGTGTTTATTTCTTGAGTCTAGATATTAGCCTTCTTTCACTTGTAAGCTTGGTGAAGAACTTTTCCCAGTCTGTAGGCTGTCATTTTGTTCTGATGACAGTGTCCTTTGCTTTACAGAAGCTTTTCAGTTTAATGGGATCCCATCATTACTTGTTGATCATAGAGCCTGAGCTGTTGGTGTTATGTTAAGAAAATTACCTCCTGTGCCAATGGGTTCTAGGCTTTTCCCCACTTTTTCTTCCAACAGATTTAGTGTGTCTGGTTTTATGTTGAGGCCTTTGATCCACTTGGATTTTCATTTTCTGCAGGGTGATAGATATGGGTCCATTTGCATTTTTCTACACGTGGACTTCCAGTTAGACTAGCACCATCTGTCTTTTTTTTTTCATTGTATGGTTTTGGCTTCTTTGGCAAAAATCAGATGTCCATAGGTGTATCGGTTTATTTCTGGGTCTTCAGTTCGATTCCATTAATCCACCATTCTGTTTCTATGCCAGTACCATGAAGTTTTTATTACCGTTGCTCTGTAGTACAGCTTTAGATCAGGGATGGAGATATCTCCAGAAGATCTTTTGTTGTAGAGGATTGTTTTAGCAATTCTGGGTTTCTTGTTGTTCCATATGAAGTTGGGAATTTTTCTTTCCAGGTCTGTACAGAATTGTGTTGGTAATTTTATTTTTGAAATAAGGAGCTCCTTTGAAACTAGAGCATTTTAAGTTTAAATTATAAATTTGGACAGAATGAATGGAATTTTATGAAATAAGGGGGCGATAGAAAGACCTCAAGGGGACTGGATCTCTAAAAGCGGACAAACAGTAAATAACCTGGGCCCTTGGGGTCCTGCAGAGACTGATACCTAAACCATGGAACACGCATGAAGTGGACCTAAATCCCCTGCTCAGATGTAGCCCATGGACTCAGTCTCCAAGTGGGTACCCTAGTAATGGGAACACGGACTGTTTCTGGCATGGACTCAGTGGCTGGCTCTTTGATCACCTCCTGCTGGGGGGTGCAGCCTCACCAGGCCACAGAGGAAGACAATGCAGACAGTCCTGATGAGACCTGATAGGCTAGGGTCAGATAGAAGGGGAGGAGGACCTCCACTATTAGTGGACTAGGGGAGGGCCATAGGGGGTGAAGAGAGGGTGGGATTGGGAAGAAACAAGGTAGGGATCTTCAGCCATGATGCAAAGTGAATAAATTATAATAAATAATAATAATAAAGAAAAATATTTTTAAAAAATAAGAAGAAACAAAATAAATACATAACTTCTGGCTTCATCAGTAATTACTTAACATTGAGACTCTAGATTAATAATTATTTCCTAATATTGTCAGTGTGCTGTTAAGGAATACATACTACATAGAATATTATGTTTCTAGTTGATAATTCACAAGATTGCACATTCATGTATATGACTAATTTTTAGATGTGAAACACTCATGTAAAACCATTTCCAAATATTATTTTGTGGTATTAAGGGCATGAATATGAAAAGGAAATAAAATCACTTCATAAATTAATTTAATTTGGGTGATTTCATGTGAATTTTGAGGCACTCTTTTGATTTTATATGTGTGCCAGAGCACAAAACTTTACAAAGGTCAAACAAAATCAGCAACACTTGATTCAATAGGACTCAGTCCTGAGGAAGGAGAAAAGGGCCATGAGTAGTGGTGAACATTTTAATTTCACCATAAAGAACAAATAAAAACCTGTCCTGAAGAGACCTGATAAGCTAGGGTCAGATGGAAGGGGAGGAGGATCTCCCCCATCAGTGTACTTGGAGAAGGGCAGGGAGGAGATTAGGGAGGGAGGGTGGGGTTAGGAGGGAATGAGGGAGGGGGCTACAGCTGGGATATAAAGTAAATAAACTGTAACTAATATAAAAATAAAAATTTAATCAGAAAAAGAATGGATAAAAAAATAATTTTATAGATTGACTAATAAGAACTATTTCAGTCATCTCCGAAGAGCTGAGACTCTGCCTTGTCCGTTAGTATCTGATCCTAGGATGTTAAGAAAATTATAGAGTAGAGCATAGTGTTAAAAAGTCATAAAGAAAATGGAAGGTGGGGAGAACTTAAAGGGCTACTCAGACCTGAGAAGGAATTAGACAGTAACCAGCAAACCCTAAAATTGGTGAAGACAATATTTTAAAACTGTGTTAGATTGTGTAGCTCTCAGTTCTGTGGTGCTCCTTGGTCTTCACGTGGGTCTGATACTCATATCCTGTCATCTTAACCCGTCAAGTAAAAGGTATTAACAAGTAAAAGGTCTTAAGGCAAGCTGTCAATGTGGCTTCCTCTTTTTTCATATTTTCATTTTATTCCTCACCACAAGATATAAAATAGAAGGGTGTATTTTTATTTCTTTTTATGTTCCTTATATGCTTTCTCCTCTGTTTCATAAAAGTTGAAATACATCAGAAAAAGATATCACTAATTCCAATGATAAATTATTGATTTAACAGTACTTAGAAGCTAACTGGATTCACTGTAGTTGAATAACTGTATAGTATTCCTCTAATAAAGTAACAAAGGAAGAAAAATAAAAATATTTTATAGATCTTTGGAAAATTTTAAAAATAAGAATATATCATATTAGAATTGATAGATATATTTATGATAATAGCGTGCTGCTACATTTTATGTCAGTCTGACATAAACTAGAGTTATCTGTGGATCCCAATGGAGAAAAACATTTCCTTAGAATCACAAGTCTGTAAGGCATTTTCCTAATTAGTGATTGTTGGTGGGAGACATCATCCACTGTGGTTGGGGACCTTTCTGGGTTTTATCAGAAAGGAGCCTGAGCAAGCCAGTAAGAAGGACCTCTCCATGGCCTCTGCATCAGCTCCTGCCTCCAGATTCCTGCCCTGACTGCCTTTCATAACGAATTGTGTTTATGGAAATGGAAGTAAAATAAATCCTTCCCTCTCCAAGCTGAATAACATATGTTGTTTTAATTCCTTATTTACTTTTAAAACATGAATAATGAAGGAAACTAAAGAATGTATGAAATTAAGCTGGGCACAGTGGCACACACCTGTAATCCCAACACTCTGGGAGGCAGAGGCAGGTGTATCTCTGTGAGTTCAAGGCTAACTTGGTCTACAATGTGAGTCCAGGGCAGTCAAGGTTACACAGAGAAACCCTATCTTGAAAAATAAAAAAAAAAAATACATAAAGTTAAAACATTGTGAACAACTTTTCAAATAATATAGACAAAAGAATCCCTAAAAAAACCCTTGATTACAGATAAGAGTTATTTTAAATTAATATGACCTGATGGTTTGTGTGTGTGAGAGAGAGTGTGTGTATTGTGTGTGTGTGTCTGTGTGAGTTATTTTAAATTAATATGACCTGACGGTTTGTGTGTGAGAGAGAGTGTGTGTGTGTCTGTGTGAGTTATTTTAAATTAATATGACCTGATGGTTAGTGTGTGTGGTGTGTGGTGGGTGGGTGTGTGTGTGTGTGTATGTGTGTGTGTGTGTGTGTGTCTCTGTCAGTGTATTGTATATGCAGATGTCCACATGTGTACATATTATGTAGTTGATTATCTAGTACAGGCATAGAAACTCAAGAGAGACAGTTGAACTATTCTAAGAGCTATTTATAGTTTTCCTGTCAGTTACAAATATACCGGCTTAGGAAATACATATATTGTAACTTTATTAGTATAAAGACCCAATTTTTGGAATAACTGTTTAATATTTTCTCTATTGAATAACATGTGATATTACCCCAAAAATAACCCCAAAACCAAGCAAAAGGATCAAAAAGTAAAGGAATTATAGTAAGAGATGGAGATATTAGAGATACTGGAAGAATATTTGTGATATATTTTTGAAAATTTAGCATGGATTCCATGTACATTGAAAATAGTTAGAATAAAAGATGTCAGACAAATAGGTTATTTTCTAGAAAGGATAACCAAATATGTCATGAAAATTATAATTTCTGAAGAAAGTCATTATTTGATTCCATAATGACTAGGTAGGAGAACTTTCACATATCAAAACACAAAACTACAAGAAGAAAGAATAATTGTTAAGCAAATTCTGGAATACTATAATTTTAGTTTGTGGAATAGCCTGCATGTCAGTTTGCATTTGTGTGAAGAACCAAATTTAAATCACCTTTGTTCCGGTAACGGCTTCAGAATTCACCCAACCGCTCAAATAAGTTGAAATATTAAAACATAAGTACAGGTACAGGTAGTACTTATTTCTTTGTATTCATGTTCCTGCTTTTTTTTGAAAATGACAAATTAATATTCTAATTCCCATTGCCCTCTGTGAAAACAAAGAACTGTGGGAGAAAATTAAGAAGCCTTTTGCTATTATGGCACTGGAAACCATTGACTGCTTATTATTTCTGCTTTCTTATTTTTATTGAAACATAAAGTCTTTAGGCTATGCCCAGAAGGGGGACAGCTAGGTCCTGATGCCCGAGAAATCTTCAGA
The DNA here is from genome assembly GCF_907164565.1 of Psammomys obesus. NCBI lineage: Eukaryota > Metazoa > Chordata > Mammalia > Rodentia > Muridae > Psammomys > Psammomys obesus. Next base: position 5,519,522 of record NW_026590663.1, on the reverse strand, counting down.
TTGCTCTTATATGGCTGCACTTGTCCCATACTCTCAACAACTACGGCTAACAGTGTTCTCTTTCCCCACATTCAGGACATTTTTTTGTTTTGTTTTGTTTTGTTTTTTTTGTCATTTATATTCTTGTTTATGGTCACTCTGACAAAAATATAAAGGAATTTTAAAATAGTTTTTTTTTTTTAGAATTGACTTTTTTTAACTTTTGTTAATTACACTTTATTCATTTTGTATCCCCCATAACCCCCTCCCTCCTCCCCTCCTAATCCCACCTTCCCTCCCCCTTCTTCACACATGCTCCTCCTCAAGTCTACTGATAGAGGAGGTCGCCCTCTCCTTCCTTCCAATCTTAATCTATCCAATCTCATCAGAAGCGGCTGCACTGTCATCTTCTGTGACCTGGTAAGGCTGCTCCCCCCTCAGGGAGAGGTGATCAAAGAGCAGGCCAATCAGTTCATGTCAGAGACAGTCCCTGTTCCTATTACTATGGAACCCCCTTGGACACTGAACTGCCATGGGCTATATCTGTGCAGGGGTTCTAGGTTATTTCTATGCATGGTACTTGGTTGGAGTATCAGTCTCAGGAAAGACCCCTGTGCTTAGATTTTTGGTTCTGTTGCTCTCCTTGTGGAGCTCCTGTCTTGTCCAGATCTTACTATTTCTCACATCTTTCATAAGATTCCTTGCACTCTGCCCAACAGTTGGCCATAAGTCATATCAAAGCATCTGCTTTGATAGTCTGCAGGGCAGAACGTTTCACAGGCCCTCCGTGGCAGGCTCCTAACTTTTTTCGTGTTTTCTTCTTCTTCTGATGTCCATCCTCTTTGCCTTTCGGAATGGGGATTGAGCATTTTAGTCAGAGTCCTCTCTCTTGATTAGTTTCTTTAGATGTACAGATTTTAATAGGTTTATCCTATGTTTTATGTCTATATGAGTGAGTACATACCATGTGTGTCTTTCTGCTTCTGGGATAGCTCACTCAGGATGATCTTTTCCAGTTCCCACCATTTACCTGCAAATTTCATGATTTCCTTATTTTTCATTACAGAGTAATACTCCATTGTGTAGATGTACCACAATTTCTGTATCCATTCTTCAGTTGAGGGGCATTTGTGTTGTTTCCAGCTTCTAGCTATTAGGGGCAACTAGTTTTTATTTCCATTCCCCATTTTAGCTAAAGATGCTGAGCATATTTTAGGTGTCTACTATGCACTGCATTTCCTCTTTTGAGAACACTCCATGCTGTTCCATAACTCATTTTTTTTCATTTTTAATTATTTTTATTTTTATTAATTACAGTTTATTCACTTTGTATCCCCCCTGTACCTTGCTCCCTTCTCCTTTCCAATCCCACACTCCCTCATCCCCACCCGTGTCCCTCTCCCAGTCCACTGAAAAAGGAGGTCCTCTTCCTCTTCCTTCTGATCCTAGTCTATCAGGTCTCATCAGGAGTGGCTGCATTGTCTTCTTTTGTGGCCTGGCTAGGCTGCTCCCTTGTCAGGGGTAGTTGATCAGAGAGCAGGCCAAACAGTTCATGTCAGAAACAGTCCCTGTCACCATTACTATGGAGACCACTTGGATACTGAACTGCCATTGTCTACCTCTGTGCAGGGGTTCCATGCCATCTCCATGAGTGGTCCTTGGCTGGAGTATCAGTTTCAGAAAAGACTCCTGTGCTCAGACTTTTAGGATCAGTTGCTGTCCTTGTAGAGCTCCTGTCCTCTCCAGGTCTTACTACCTCCCACTTCTTTCATAAGATTTCCCCGTACTTTGCCCAAAGTTTGGCTATGAGTCTCAACATTTGCCTCGATAACCCATCAGGGTAGAGCCTTATGTGAGGTACCCCTGAAGCAGAAAGACACACAGGGTATATACTCACTCATAAGTGGATACTAGATACACAATATAGGATAAACCTACTAAAATCTGGACACCTAAAGAAGCTAATCAGGAAGGAGGACTCTGGCTAAGATGTTCAATCCCTATTCAGAAAGGCAAAGAGGATGGACATTGGAGGAGGGAGAAAACAGTGAAGAGGACAGGAGCTTACCACAGTCGGCCTCCATAACCCATTTTAGCTTTATTGCTCATTCTTAACATATTTAACATTTTGAGTTAATTGTATATATAAACATATATCTACCATAATTTGGATATTGCCATATATATATCCTAATTCAGAGATACCTGACATCTGACCTATTTCTGATGTTCAGAACAACTAGAACATGGAGTTAGCCTGGATATGCACCAACTGATAAAGCACAAATGAAATCTTGTACACAAAAGAGAATTTTGTTCAACTACGAAAAAAAAAAATGAAATTTGAAAGTAAATGAATAGAACTGGAAAAATTTACCAAATGGGGAAACCCAAGTTCAGAAAGACAAATACCACATGACATGTCTCATATATGTATTCCAACTTTGAATTTTTTATGTTAAAACTTAAGTGCCTTAAACGTCAAGAAACTACAAAGGGGCCATTTGGGAAGGGTTTTTATAAGAGAGGGAAACTAGTTGAGCATGATGGAGCATACCTTTAAATCAAGTCCAGCACATCCAAGACTACACAGAGAAGCCCTGTCTCTAAAAGGAGGTGAGTACATAATAAGTAAAAAGGCAATAAGGAAGGACACTGGGTGTAGAATGTTTTAAACAGGGATGGAGAGAGATTGAGGAAATAAGGAGTCAGGGAAGAGGGTTACACAAGACAAAGGATAAATGAAAAGCCCCGTTGAAACCTACTATTTCACAACCCAATTAAAAAATATAATTTGAAATAAAGAGTTGGAAGATATCCTGCAGAGCTAGTCGAAGCTGCATGTGGAAGCCACAAGTTAACAAGCAAAACCACAAGTGCCAAGTGTGGGATAACACCAAGAGGAACAGGTTTTGCCGTTCCTTGTGGTTCCCTGTTATAACTAGATTACAAGTCTGGATTGCCTAAGACAGCACAAACGTTGGTAAAATATAGATAGAATTCAGGCTGATAGTAACACGGAAACTTTTCCTGGCAGCTTTAATCATGCAGGAAGGTTCTATGTGGGCTACTGTCGGAGGAAAGTTAGCAACAGTCTTAATTAGGGGTGAATCCCCTGAACTTCAATACCAAGACATGCCCACTAATGAAATGACCGAGGTGGGTAAAATGAGTTGCTTTCTGGTTGGATTTGAGTTATCCCCACAAACAGAAACAAGTTCCCAGCACTTTAAACCCTGTCAAAAACACTTGGCCCTACTATTATACAGTAAAATTGATATTCCCCTGTCTGTCTTCTAAATATAAAAATAGAAAATTTACTCACAGTCTTTCTTCTCAATGAGTGGTAGAGAATATGGTTATGAAAAGATTTTGAGAATAAGTGATATTTGAATGCTCATCTCTGAAAAAAAACAAAAAAACAAAACATACGTATATAATCACCTTAGGGAACAGAGAATATTGTAGCGGGCAGAAAAAATTTTAGAGCCAGAAGATGAGGAGAAGGGCTGCGTGACTGTATCTTGGGAGCAAAACACAGCCATAGCAAGCATGAACTCATGGCAGTGATTGTTTCATGCAGCATGAGCTGATTTTTATGTATGATGTAGGGTAAGATTTAGTGTTGTATTTTAAGGTTTAGTTTATCATCATCTCTATTGTTAAGATTATGTTTCTCTATCCTCTTGGGTATCCTCTGTACCCTTGGTGAAGATTAGTTAGCTTTATGTGTGTAAGTTTTAAGCTGTTGTGTGCCAATTGTTTGTATACAACTCTATGGAAGGGATGGAACAGGATGAGCTGCAATGACGTTTCCTGCAAAACAAAGTCAGCTGGTTTCACGACTCGCCCCCTATCACATCCAAATTTATGTCCATGTCATTCCAGTTTAATCACTGTAAGTGTACATGTTGAAGGAAAACGGACACTGCTAGCCTTCTCATTGCTCAAGATACCTTTAGATGTTTCGGTTCTTTTGTGGTCCTCCATGCATTTTAGTCTTTCCTTTATGATATCTCTACCATTGCTGTTGGGGCTGATGCTTTTTGATATCTCTACCATTGCCATTGCAGCTGTTGCTTTTAACCAGAGAATTAAGTACAGAACTTCTTGGCAGTGTCCAAGGCCAACTAAATCACTGTCCCATGCTCCCTATACTGCTAGAAGTGCTTATCTTTTATTTATCAAAGCAATAAACCAACTAAAGCAGTTGGAAATGCATATGTGGTACAACAATTTTCATAAGCAAAAATGAAAAATGAAATGAAATATATATATATATATATATATATATGGAATAAAGACATTGAAGAGGAGCAGAAGTGATTCCTTCTCAAACTAACAACATCCAAACCATAAGAAGAGAATAAGGAGTTATATTTCATGTCCTTGAGATACAAAAATAAATAAATTAGTAAATAAATAAATAAATAAATAAATAAATAAATAAATAGCCTAATAAAGAAAAGAGCAGAAACAAGTACTTGCACTGTTTTGTTCCCTATTGTGCATATTTATTCAGTGTATTTAATCATTACATTAGTATAAACTTGTATTAGCTTCATAATTAGATTTATAATGGAAAACTTTATTTGTTGCCAGAATATCTGTATCATAGGCCTTTGGTGGTCTTTATGAGTGATATCTTTAATCCTTGACATATTCTTGTCATTTCAGGTAACTGTACCTTTTTAGTTGTGGTTGTTAATGTTGTTTTAATTACATTTATTTTGCTTTGCTTCTCCCATTAGTGGGGATTTGACCCAGGGCTTTATGCTTTTAAACAAGGTTCTATATCACTGGGTTATATGCTCACATATATTTTTACTTTCTACTTTTTCTATTTTCAGAAAGAATATTCTTCAATTATCCAGGCTGACCTTAAACACACCCAATAGCCAACACTGAAGGTGGAAGCCTCCCGCTTCAGCTTCCTAGACAGCTGCTAGTACAACACTACAGAGAGATTGACACAGTTTTTCTTATTTATGTTGTTTTTTCTTTATTAATTAAAAGCCAAAATTGACAGAGGCACTAAAAGAATTCCTCATAATTTCCTCATGACCATCAAATTTATAATTAACCAACAAAGCATTGCTTTAATTTATTTGCATCTATAGATATCACTTTGAAATTTATAGTATAGTCTGTATCATACAAAAAATGACATATACATTTGTAACTAATGTCACTGCTTTTTATATTATATAGATAAAAGAATTAGTAAAATGGAAAGTTTAGTAAGATGTTTAACTAATGAGACTACACTACAGAACATAGATTTTTCCATTGCACATACATTTTTTAAAATGAACACACTTTGCAAAGCTATTTTAGTACTAATGGCTAATTTATTTTCTTCTGATCTTTCTCTCTCTTCTTTTTCTCCTCTCCCCACACGCACACATGAACATACAAGTATATGCACACACTTTTTTTTTTTTATAGGGACATCCCCACAGTGATTCAGAAAGAACAAATTAGAATCTTTGAGGGAAGCAATGTTATTAAAAGGCTCTAAACCAAGAAAAAAAAACTGCATTTCTTTTTTAATTTGAACTATTTCTAGTATTGACACTGGAAGTATTTTACCTAGAATAATCACTGTAAGAAAAAGAAATGTTCAGATTCTAATGCTAAGCTCTATGACAGAAGTTCTACCTTTGTGCAGCTATCAAAAAATTTCTAAAACTCCATAGTAATTCATGTTGGCTACTCAGAATTCAGCTGTGATCTTGTTAATTCCCTGAGAGTATTGCCCCAGGCATTCACATCTCTGAAAACATCTTTATAACCACACTTCAAATCTACTGCTGTTTGAAAGTACCAATGGCTTTCTTTAAAAGATGCTAGTGATTTAAAAATTTCCTCCATTAGAAATGAAGTGATTGGTAAGAATCCTCCAGGGACATGGCTGAGAAAAACTGTCAGCGGTAATAGTAAGGAACTCATTTAAGATGTTAGTCAATGTCCGACTGATAGAAGTGATAGTAGTTGAGGCACAATCTCAGTGTGGATTGATAACTGCATGATAGGGAATCCCAATGCCCAAAAAGCTTTCCAAAAACATACAATAGTCCCATGCTTCCGGAATGCCGCTTTAGTACAGATAACCACCATTACGTGCCTACTAGAGAAAAATAAAAGTAACTTATTTCCTCAGAAGAGGGTATGATTTGAGGGCCTTACCCAAGCTGTGTGAACACATGGCTTGGGATGAGCCCAGAGAGTTTTTTTTTTCCTCTATTTTACCCATCACTAGGGCTAGGCCTGGAAGCTTCTGGCCTCCATACAATCTAATCTGCTAACCCGTACCTTGAATTCTTCAGCTTCCAGCATTCATCTGCTAACCTAGGCCTAGAAAGTTTCATCCTCAGAGACTTACTGCTGAATAAGCTCACCCTTTCTAGTTCTTTCCGAAGTCTTGGTGGCTGGTTCAACTCAGCTGTTCTGGTCAAAATTCCTCTCCAAGCTGACTGATTCAAGTTGGCTTCTCTTAGCTTCTCATTGGAGTGCTCTGCTTGGAAAACTGTCCCTGAATTCTACAATCTGATCTGCATAAAACTGAACTTCATTGCACTCGCATTCGCTCTATTCAGCTGAACTGCCAAAACTAACTGAACTGATTCAACTCTCCCTCTCTCTGCCTTCTCTCTCTCTCTCTGTCTTCTGTACCCTACCCCCCTCTTTCCTGTCTGTTTACATGAGAGTTGGGCATATCCTATCTCTGACTACTTCAGTCAATCTTCCTCTAATTTGTCACTTTGTCTGCCCCTCAATTAGACATCACTTTCAAATCTGTCTACCTCTTTTCACTAACTACCTTCACTTTCCTTATTTGGAATTAAAGGTGTCTGCATTCTAGCCAGATCACTTGGATCTAGGAAGTCTTTGGATGTGATCCCTTGCCAGAGTAACTATATTGTTGGATTAAAATCTCTCTACAGAGAAAGATTAGAGAAGTTGCTTGTGGACTGGTTATATCTGGATGTCCATGAAATCTCTTCCCAGTAAAAGAACCTTACCTAATGAAATTCATTAAAATGTCTGAATATTTGGAGTTCTGAAAAGTGTAATAGTACAAGAAATTGACACATGGTTATTTTCATGAAATAAAAAGCCATGTTAATAAAAAGAAAGGAGTATAGTATTTCAGCTGTGACCTACCTAACTTTCCCTATGTCCATAATGTTATACATGCTAAAATATTTTTTTACTTCTTTTTTTTTCATTTTTTTTTGAATTTTATTTTTTTCTTATCAGTTACATTTTATTAACTCTGTATCCCAGCCGTGTCCCGATCCCTCATTCCCTCCCAGTCCCTCCCTCCCTCATTTCCACCAAAATATTTAATTTACTTCATTCAATACTATGTACTTCTAAGTTCCAAATATAGGGTTATTCAAAGATAAACATTCCAAAATAATTTCCAGGTTCTAACTGTGCAGGATATAAGCTATGCCTTTTCCTCTACCCAACTCATACAAGCAACGTGGATAAGTGTTGTATCAAGAAAGAAAGTTGTTGTTGAATATTAATATTTACTATTGATTTATCTTTAGTTATTTGGTGGTTATTCCTAAACCAGCCCTACATCTAAATCACCTAGATTTAATTAATCTAGAGCACAATGCTGGGCAATAGTTACTCCATCCTAACATCCAAGCCTGCATAGTTTCCTAGAGAGCCCAGAGATTCAGATTTCACCCATTATACTTGCTTTTAGTCATATCTTGGGTCCAGTTCATCTCTCCTCGTGGTACAAAGTCCTCTCCTGCCAATCTTAATCTCTCTCTCCTCCTATCCCACTTGCTTCATTTTCCTCCCCTCCAGACCAGGATGTCCCACCCTGTTCTCTCCAATGCACAGCTCTGGTTGGTGGTGTAACTACAATTAAAGAGAACAAATGGTGGCATCTGTACACAAACTTGAGACAGTTGATGCTTAGAATAAACATCACATTGCAATGTCTGGATTGAAACTGGATAGTGGGGTAGAGAAATCAGCATTTGAACAAACGAGGGAAAATGGTATACATTCCATAAGAACATTAGACCAACAGAAAATTAAAGAGTCATTCATCCAGTATTGCATGGAGAGGTTTTTATATCTAAAAGGACTAAGATTACTGAGCATGCAAGGCAGAGGACAAGGACACTTTGCCTTTCCAATGGTGAGAGACTGCTAACCTAACATAGGATTCTATACCTGAAAATAATTTTTCAAACAAAAATAAGTTCTTCTATAATTTAAAAAAATCTTCCAAAATTATGTATATATATAAAGAGAGAGAGAGAGACTGATTTGTACTCTACCGGAGTATTTGTACTCTACTTGGAGTATTTTCAGATAGAAGGGAACTAACTGACTGCTGACTCCAGACAAATTTTGAATTTATATACATGAATGAAGACCACAGAGAAAAGTTAATGTGAATGCATGTGGTATAAATCATCTCTCAAAAAAGAATAATGAGATTTTGACCCCTTGCAATTATGATAATTTGCTTTCTGACTGCAACAAGTATGATTATGGATCAACTGGAAATGAAACATAAAAAGCAAAATATAACTAAAGGATACACCTCTGAGGTCAGAGCAATCCTTAAATATGGGCCTTAAGGTTGACCAGCAAAAGTTCCTAAATTCAGGCCCAGAATTAGCTTGAAAACAATTATATAATCATCTGATAACTTAACAAGTAGGAATGAATGAAAGAAAGATGGAAATCTAGAAGTAGAACAGGGTAGCCAAATAGAGAAGCAGCCAAACAGAGCTCGTATTAATAAATCTTCACCTCTAGGGTGAGGGTGAAGAGGAGCATGATGTTTGCTCAAGATTTAACCCTTGGCAGAGCTCACTGTTACCGAGGCAGTCAAGTCAGCACACACACACAAAAAATAGCAGACAGCATAAATAAAAAAAACAAATCTCTAGTGTTTCTATGGTGTTACCTAGAATTCCCATGTCTCAGCCAAAAGTTCTGAGGCATGCAAAGAATCGTGAAAATGTCTCACACACATGGATAAAAAAAAAGCAGACGATGAAATTCTCTTTAAGGGAGCTTAAAGACAGACTTGGCAGATACTGTGAAACGGGGGAAAGGAATTATGTAAGGACCACAAGATAATATGAAGGGCTGAGAAATAGCATTCTCTAGTCTTAATACAACCATTGTAGTCATTAACTCACAGAAGTTATGGCTGGCTACACTGGGCCTACATAACTGGTCCATGGGATTCTTCCTTACTTCTGAACCATTTCCTGTTTATATAGTGTGAGAAAGGGGTAAAGCGGTATCCTTCATTGTACACCCACTGTGGAGCATTCCAGGTTTCAAAATAGAATACCAAAATTTATGGACATACAGGCAGCCCTGATGAAACTCCAAGGTTCACAAAACAAAACCAATAGTCATGATTGTGATCAAGAGACATTGGGGAGAGGGAGCTGTGGACTGAGAGTATTGTATATGTGTATGCTTTGTGAAATTGTCTGAAACATATTTAATTATTTAAATTCTTTTCAAAAATGTTACTGTAAATATTTAAAATAAAGAAAACATGCGTGAAATAAAGGAAGGTGTGGATATTATGACTTTTTGATATAAAATACCAACACATAAATAGAAATTACAGAGTAAAACTAGTTGAAATTCTGAGGTTGAAAGTAACAATCACCTAAAAGGTAAAAGTTTACTTCAAGATCTACAAGAGTGAAGAATTGGTGCATGTGAAAAGAATTAAGTGGAGATTATTTAATTTGGGAAACAGAGGGGACAAATAGAAAAAAAAAGCATAGAGAAAATAGGGAAGTCATCAATTACTAGAGATAAACAAACTGATAATACAGAAGAAAATAAAAGGCACAAAATAATTTAAAATATATGGTGACTTTCAAACTTGCTTAAGTAAACTATTTATTTGTGTACTGAAGTTCAGTCAACTCTTTGCTATGATGCAAAGAGAACCATTCTCAGCCAAATAAATGTCAAAAGTAGAAGGACAACCAGGAAAAAGAAAAAAAATCATAGCAGCAAGAAAGGAAAACTAAATCAACCAACCAACCAACAACAACAACAAAAAGAGTCTTAAGATTAGCATTTGAATTTACTTCTGATAAAAAAAAAAAAATTAGAAAACCCATAAGGCCATGGTAAACACATTCAAAATACTGAAAGCTTTTGTAACTGAAAAATAGCTGCTGTTTAACTTCTTAGGTTCTTTATATATTCTGGATATTAGCCTTCTGTCAGATATAGTGTTGGTGAAGATTCTTTCCCAATCTTTAGGCTGTCATTTAGTTCTGATGACAGTGTCCTTTGCTTTACAGAAGCTTTTCAGTTTCATGAGGTCCTATTTATTGATTGTTGATCTTAAAGCCTGAGCTGTTGGTGTTCTATTTAGGAAGTTGTCTCTTGATAGAGGTCCTCTCCTATCAGTTGACTAGGGGAGGGGCATAAGGGGAGAAGAGGGAGGGAGGCTGGGATTGGGAGGAGATGAGGGAGGGGGCCACAGCCAGGATTCAAAGTGAATAAATTGTAATAAATAATAATAATTAATAAAAGAAGAATAATACAGAAAAGAAAAATAGGAAACTAAAAAGAAGTGTAAAAGGATGAGGTACAACAATTTATAAGGGCCAACTTATATGATTTGGCATTCCCAAGTATGTGTAGAGAGTTAAATTGAAAATATAAATATTATTTTCAAAGGACAAAATAAAAAGAAAAATAGTTGTATCCACCAAAACCACTTTCAAGATTTAAGGTTAAATATAAACATTCCTATGAATAATGAGTTACATTATTATCCTTAAGTATACTGTATAAACAAAAGTTTCTGAAAATAAACAAAGGTAACGTTAACCTTTGGTAAGGCTGATTACCTGATTAGACTTCAATTATTGTGGAGTGATTGAATGTGTCAGGTTAAGTGCCTAATTACAGTCTATCTTGGGCTTCCCATTGCTGCCTTCAAGCTGGTTCTTAACTTCCTCTGTGTCTGAACTAGCATCTTTGTGACTATTAGCTGAAGTCTTTGGAATTTGTTAGCATAGATGACCCCTAGCTTCCATCAACATAGACCTAAGATTGTGATCAGATACGTTTGGAGCCAAACATAGAGGATTCTCTACTTTACTGTAGCCTACATACCTGATGTTCCTACAAATGGTTTTAATGTGTGATGATTCATGATTCTCTTTACTCTGTTTCTATAAAACACTCATGAAACTGACGACATGTTGGAGTGTGGAATTTGTGGTAACCTGAATGGTTCATGGGTCATGATAACTCCTATCTGGACCTGTGACCCCAAAGTGAATGAGGTTGTTTACTTTCATCCACTTCGGGGTGACAGGTATGTTCTGTGTGTCCAGGTAGAAAGCACATTACAGCATAGTATAATATAAACCTATATGTGAGCCTTGAAAAAACAATCACTTTATATTACTGTTATTCTACAACAAACCCCACAAGCCTAGCTTATAGCAATACAAAAATATGAATGCCTAACAATGAGCATTACCAAGGCCGTAGTGTCATAAATTAGAGTCTAGCATTTGTTACAGGTTTCAGGCTAGCCTGGATTTCACAAATGTCCTTTTTCAAGAGCAAAACTAGATTCTAAGGTAACTATTTTATACAACTCTTACCATTCTTTACATATCAGCATTTTTAGTATCTAATTATTTAAAAAATTTCCAAGACAGAGTTTTATTATTATTGTTGTTGTTGTTGTTTTATGGAGCCTTGGCTGTCATGGGCTTGTTCTGCAGACCAGACTGGCTTCACCTCTCAGGGCTCTTCCTACTTCTGCTGCCCTGAGTTCTGAGATTGGATTACAGGCAGGCAGCACTGCACCCAGCCAGTATCTGATTTTTTTTTCCTTTTCATATTTTTTTTAAATCTTTTATTTTTTTTATTAATTACACTTTATTCATTTTGTATCCCCCCATAAGCCCCTCCCTCCTCCCCTGCCGATCCCACCCTCCCTCCCCTTTCTGCATGCAGGCCACTCCCCAAGTCCACTGATAGGGGAGGTTCTCCTCTTCTTTCTGATCTTACTCTATCAGTTCTCATCAAAAGTGGCTACATTGTCCTCTATTGTGGCCTGATAAGGCTGCTCCCCCCTCAGGGGGAAGTGATCAACGAGCAGGCCAATCAGATTATGTCAGAGGCAGTCCCTCTTCCCATTACTATGGAACCCACTTGGACACTGAACTGCCATGGGCTACACCTGTGCAGGGGTTCCAGGTCATCTCCACAAATAGTCCTTGGTTGGAGTATGAGTCTCTGGGAAGTTCCCTGTGTTCAAATTATCTTGTTCTGTTGCTCTGCTTGTGGAGTTCCCATTCCCTCCAGCTCTTACTATTTCCCACTTCTTACATAAAATTCCATTCACTCTGCCCATCAGTTGGCCATCAGGCTCAGCATCTGCTTTGACAGTCTATACTGCAGAAGCTTTCAGAGGCCCTCTGTGGCAGGTTTCAAGGTTGTTTCCTGTTTTCTTCTGGCTTTCAGAGGCCCTCTGTAGCGGGTTCCGAGGCCTTTCATATTTTTTAAAAATATTTAATTTTTTCTTTTTTTGTTTTTATTTTAATTTTTTTCACAATTTATTCATTACATATCCCGAGTGAAGCACCCTCCCTCAACTTAGTATCTGAATTTATAAGTGGCATATTCCATTTAGTAATAATATCTTTATGGTGTCATAACATATTAATGATAGATATTTGAGTGGATGAAATCTTGGTGTTGATGGCAGTTGGGAAGCTAACACAGGAAGAAAGTTTGCGGAAAGCATAGGCTATATAGGCACAGGTATGGAAAGAAAGATCTAAAATCAGCATTTTCAATATAAGTTATGGAGGATTCTAGAATAGAATGATGCTTTTTGTAGCAATCATATAGAAGTAACTATTCCTCAGTATTCATAGAGGTGATGCGGTCTCAGAAAGGGCATTTTCTTCACGTTCTGTGTGCTTTCTGTGTCCTGTTGGATTCATCTTTTCATCCACACTAATGAAAGGAAACCAATGCGAAGCATGAAACTAATGTTTTCTTTTTCCTTAGATTCAAAACAAAAGTTGGAATACCTCCCTAAAATATTTATAGTAATAATCTTATGAATCTGAATTAAAATCAACTTATAATACCAAATGTTAGTTTTTAAAACTTATTATTGGGTTGGGGTGAGTGGCACAGTTATGAGTATACAGGAGGATACTTACGAGGAGAAAGCGGTCTCCTACCTTTCTGTGGGTTGCAGGACTGAACTCACATCACAAGGCTTGAACAAAATCACCTTTACAAATTATTTTTAAAATACAAGTGGTTCCATGTAAATACAGAACCTCCTAGAAACTTAACCCTATTCATAAAAGTCAACTGCAGGAGGACTCTCCCATGTCAAAGGGAAATTGCCACTACAGAAAGCATAACTTAATGTGATGTTTTGTGCCTTTAAAGATATTCAAATTAATGTTAATGAAGGCTTCGTATTCCATGCCTATCAAAATGCTTTTGTAAGAGCAATCAGTTGCTGAAACGAATTTAAAACAAGTAAGTACACTCTAAAGCTATTAAAATAAAATGTGGTAAAAATTTCAATAGGAACTAAACAGAACAGAGCAGTATAAATTCCATTAACATGTACAATGCACAAATAAATAGGAGACAACAATAATTTTACATATAAACTTATTCCAGCTGTAACCTTTTGTTTCTTATTTCCTAGTTTCCTTAAGAGATTTCATTGCAAACATTTAGATAAAGCATTTTAATAATCTTTTGTTCTTTAACACTAAAAATTAGCCTTGATAAAACTGAACTATTTTTATAAGACTTTGAAAAGGTTGAGATTAATGTGTTTTCCTACACATGTAAAGATCAGTAAGATACGGATTGGCATTGGTTGCCAATTTCTTGACTGAATAATCCCTTTATTTGGAGCTAAAACAGAACTATAATTGTAAGATCAGACATTTTATAACTAAATAAATTCTCAAAATGTATCATTCTAGGAAAGACAATATAAAAGGTGGAAGGCCAGAGAATTAAAAATAGAAGATGTGTTCTAGTGTATGCCTGGGTTAGTGAGTTTACCAATAACCAGTCTAATTTTCCATATTCTTCTTTAATCACCACCCTTCTGTGTGGTAGGCAATGGATTTCCCATCCCATATACTCTTATCTGCAGTGTTAAAAACCTATCTGACTCCCACTTATTTTTTTTTATCACTACAGCAATCATGCAAAAACCGACCAAAGTCAATTTCTATTTAATCTGCCCTGCTGTAAATACAAACCCTTGCTTGACAAGCAAGCTAGACTTTGTTATATTTCCAGACACTATAAAATCCCCACGTATAACAGCTTACAGGGATCAAAACAGAAATAGCATAGAAAAATTGCATACAAGAAGATATGGTTCAATTACATTAAATGTGTATCAACTAGCTAAAATAGAAAATATAAACAGAAAACTATGACTCAGGAAAATAGTATCTAGGAGTCAGTGTATAACAGCTATGGTAAAAATAGTAAGAAGTACTATGAAGAACAACCAAGAAGCAATCTTGAATTAAATTTCATACAACACAGCAAAAATAATCAGTTCTGACTTCAGTTCTACAGAAAGGGACTCCTTTGTCATAACCTATGTAAATATTACATGGGAAGTATTTAACAATAATAACTGCCAAACAATCTTAGTTTTTTATACCAATATACACAAACTTCACTGTCAGTTAACATATTAGAATTGCATATTGATATGATTAATAGTGAATAATATTTTTCTGGTGAGAGTAATGGGCATACCGTAATTGATACATTTTGAAAAAATCCGACTTTTTCTAATGTTTCTCCAAAGCTTATTTTGGAGCGATTTTTGCCCGTCCATAGAACATGTGTTTATGTAGAACCAGTTCTACTTCTTGACGGAAGTTAATGTGTGAGACACTTGGCCTAGTAACAATGTTTGAATGAGGTCTCGCAGCATTCAGCTCTACTTTCTGCCATGCCATAGACACCGGTCCTAAAGACATTGCTAGCAACACTCTAGCTAAATTGTCTAACTCCCAGAGACTCCAATGCCTGACTTCAGAGTTTCTTTACAAAAATAAATCATGGCAGTACAAGATTTCCAGTAAGAAAGTGAAATATAACTGCAGTAAGTTAATTTTCTAAATTACTTAAAAATGTCCAAAGATGTATTGAGGTTAAATTACTCATAATATATTCATTGACAACATATTTAAAATAATACTCTTGTCCTTATCTACATTATAATTAAATAACTGTTAGAGTTATAATAGATATATCTTCTATGTAACTCATTGAGTTAATGAAATCCATGTAACCTATAAAAATATGATAAAACAAACCTTTTTTTCTCTTTTATTATTATTATCATTTACAATTTATTCACTTTGTATCCCAGTAATAGCCCCCTCTCTCATCTCCTCCTGGTCCCATCCTCCTTCCCCTTCCTCCCCTATCCCTCTTCCCTAGTCCACTAATAGAGGAAGTCCTCCTCCCCGACTGTCTGACCCTAGTCTATCAGGTCGCATCAGGACTACCTGGATCCTCTTCCTCTGTGGACTGGCTAGGTTGCCCCACCTGGTAGAAGTGATCAAGGATCAGGCAACTGAGTTCAAATCGGAGGCTTTCTCTTATCCTCTTACTTGGAACTCACTTGGTTTTCCAAGTGAGTTGTCTATGGGCTATGGGCTAGTTGTCTATGGGCTACATTTGGGCAGAGATTCTAAGTCCTCTCCATGCATAGTCTTTGGTTGATGCATCAGTCTCTGCAGCCAGCCCTGGGACCTGCTTTTTTTTTTTTTTTTTTTTTTTAGCATTTTGTTAAGATTTGAACATTAATTTATTGCATAATTTTGTTCTTTGACTGCCTGGCCACGCCACAGGAGAGAGCCAATCGCTAACACTATTAGGGACATTCTTCCATGCTCTCAGACAGGAGCCCAGCATAGCTGTCCTTTGAGAGGCTGCACTCTGCAGCATATTGAAGCAGATGCTGAGACTCACATCCAAACATTGGGCAGAATACAGGGAGCCTTGTGGATGAGTGGGAAGTAGCACAGAAGGACCTGAGGGGAAAAAATATCTCCACAGGAAGACCAACAAAGCCAACTAATCTGGGCCAGGGGTGGATTGCAGAAACTGAAACTACTACCAAAGATCAGGTATAGACTGGACCTATGCCCCGACACTTTTGGATATGATGGAGAACCTGCTTTTCATATGAATTCCCCAGTATGGGGAACACAGGCTGTCTCTGTCAGGACTCAACTTTTTGGTCACTTGTCCCTGGCAGGGCTGCCTTGCCAGGCTCCATCACAGAGGATGCACTCAGTCCTGATAGACTTGATGTCCTGGGATGAGTAAGTAGTGGAGGGCTTCCGTTTTAGAAGGGGAAGAAAAGGGGGAACAGGGAAGAGGAAAGGAAGGTGGGACTGGGAAGAATGGAGGGAGGGGCCTATGATTGGAATGTAAATAAATAAATAAATAAATAAATAAATAAATAAATGAAATTTTTATTCAAATATATAAGAAAAGATACTTATGGAATAAAGATGATAAAATAAAGTTGTACAATGGCAGTATCAGAACAGCACAGGCAAGTCTTTTAAACTCAGGGTGCTCATACCATAATACTCTCCAGCGAACAGACCTCTCTTTATTTATCATTTTAATTTTAATAGCACTTACAGCAGAATCATTTACTGACATACACTGTATTTTTTGATGTCCACAATTTCATCCCTGTCCTAAATTTTAATTTATCATGAATTTGTTACATGGTGCATTATTTCTACAGTCAAATGCTACTTGTTTTAAATAAGGCAAAAGTTTGACAAATTGAGCTGTTTTGCTTTTTGCATAATACTTGGAACAGTATGCTTGATAAGATGAAAATGGAGTTGACAGACTTTCTAAATTTGTGAAGTATCTTTATCAGATTGAATGACTAAGATAAGATATTAACAACAGTAAAGATAATTAATATTTATCACATAACTTTTTAAAATTTTAGATCACCAACAGAAAATAGAAAAGATTTTCTATGAGTTCTTCCTATATTTTCCTTATTTTTTATTTATTATAATTTATTCACTTTGTATCCCAGCTTTGGCCCCCTCTCTCATGTCCTCCCAATAACACCCTCCCTCCCTCTTCTCCTCTATGCCCCTCCCCTAGTCCACTGATAGGGGAGGACCTCTTTCCCTTCTATCTGATCTTAGCCTATCAGATTCTGGCAAGACTGGCTGCATTGTCTTCCTCTGTGGCCTGGCAAGGCTGCCCCCCCCGGGGGGGGGGCAGTGATCAGAGAGCTAGCCACAAAATTCATGCCAGAGATAGTCCCTCCTCCTCTTACTAGGGAACCCTCTTGGAGAATGAGTCTATGGGCTACATCTGAGTGGGGTTTTAGGTTCTCTCCATGCATGGTCCTTTGTTGGGGTATCATTCTTTTCAGAGACTCCAGGGCCCAGTTTTTTAACTCTGGTCTCCTTTTGGAGCTCCTGTCCCCTCCAGGTCTTTCTATCTTCTTCTTTCAAAAAATTCTGCACAAAGTTTGGCTATGAGTCTCAGCCAGTGCTTTGATACCTCGATCATTAGAGTCTCTTAGAGTCTGTCTGGTAGGCTCCTGTCCTGTTTTCTGTCTTCTCCTGCTTCCAACGTCAATCATGTTTTCCCTTCTGAATGAGGATTGAAGATTTTCCATAGGGTCCTTCTTGTTGTTTAGCTTCTTTAGGAGTACAAATTTTAGTATGTTTATCCTATATTGTGTGGCTAATACCCACTCAAAAGTCAGTATATACTATGTCTGTCTTTCTGCTTCTGGGTTATCTCACTCAGGATGATCTTTTCTAGTTCCCACCATTTGCCTGCAAATTTCATGATAAACTTGTTTTTAATTGCTGAGTAGCATTCCATTGTGTAAATGAACCACAATTTCTGCATCCATTCCTCCATTGAGGGATATCTAGGTTGTTTCCAGATTCTGACTATTATGAGAAGAGCTGGAACAAATGTGGTTGAGCAAAAGTTCTTGTTGTATACTTGAGCATAGGAGTGGTATGGCTGGATCTTGAGGAAGCACTATTCCTAATTGTCTGAGAAAGCACCTGATTGATTTCCATAGTGGTTCTACAAGTTTACATTCCCACCAGCAATGGAGGAGGGTTCCCCTTTCTCCACATCCTCTCCAGCATGTGTTGTCACTTGAATTTTTTATTTTAGCCATCCTGATGGGTGTAAGGTGAAATATCAGAGTCTTTTTTATTTGCATCTCCCCGATACTAAAAATGTTGACCATTTCTTTAAGTGTTTCTCTGCCATTTGATATTCCTCTATTGAGAATTCTCTGTTTAACTCTGTACCACATTGTTTAATTGGGTTACTTGATTTGCTGCTGTATAACTTCTTAAGTTCTTTATATATTCTGAAGATTATCCCTCTGTCTGATATAGGTTTGATGAAGATCTTTTCCCAGTCTGTAGGCTGTCATTATGTTTTTATGACAGTGTCCTTTGCTTTACAGTAGCATTTCAGTTTCATGATGTCACCATTTTTTACAGAACTTGAAAGAACAACTATCATTTCATATGGAAAAACAAAAAACCCAGATTTTCTAAAACAATCCTGCACAATAACAGGTCTTCTGGGGGTATCTCCATCACCGATTTCAAGCTATACTATAGAGCAACAGTAATAAAACCTGCATGGTAGTTGCAGGAAAACTGTCTGGAGAATCAATGGAATCGAATAGAAGACCCAGAAATAAACCTACACACCTATGGATACATGATTTTTGACAAAGAAGCCAAAAGAATACAATGGAAAAAAAAAGATAACATATTCAAAAATGGTGCTGGTCTAACTAGATGTCTGTATGTAGAAAACTGCTAATAGAGCCATATTTATCACCCTACACAAAACTAAAGTCCAAGTGGATCAAAGACCTTAACATAAAACCAGAAACACTTAACCTGTTAGAAGAAAAAGTGGGGAAGAGCCTGGAACTCATTCACACAGGAAACAGCTTCCTGAACAGAACCCCAACAGCTCAGGCTCTAAGAGCAACAATCAGTAAATGAGACCGCATGAAACATCCTATATTTTTTTAAGAGATAGCCAATCATTTTTTTCTAAGTTCCTGCTTAGTGGGTTCACAGTCTCAATAAAGTTTCCTTGTAACTGAAAATCAACACTCACTGCATGCCACTGGTCCTTCACAGGCATCCGGATGAGGGGGGACAACCCCTTGTCCCCACTATGTGCATGGTTACAGCTGAGGTCAAACCAACCGATATTCTAGCCTTTGGTTTCAGCTGCAACCTATGAACAGGTCAGCTATTTCCAACCCGAAGAGTATCTTGTTTTCACGTTTTTGTGTGAGTTTGTCTCTGTGATTTTACTGTTCATGCTTGTTCACTGATCCCCAGTGTTAAAGCACTGTTCTGCATTACTTGACTTTAAAAAGTTATGCTGTGCCACACAAAGAAAATGCACGTGCCTGAAGGTTTGTTTTAAGGATGTGTTGTATTGCCATCAACTGTGAGGTCCATCATATTAATCAATAATATGTAATGAGTAAGGTGTTTATGAGCAGGGATGTGTATATACTGATCAGAGGCCATGTGTTGATGGTTCAGGAGAAATGTTTCACCAAGGAACAATGGCTTAACATTTGCTAATTCAAAATTATGCTGGCTACAGGGCAAAGCACCTGTGAGTAATGACCACTGACAGAAATTTGGTGGGATGGCCCAAGGTTTAACACAAAAGGAAAGGTGATAAAGGACTAACAAATAGAACTGAGGGGTACTTTGCATATAGCTCTGTGCTTGTGACATTAACAGATGAGGAATAATGAGCTGCTTCTGCGTGACACAGATTAAAAACATAAGCTTATCTCACGGGAAAGGAGAAAAAGCATTTAGAGCTAAGTTGTATGACTTGCTGTTGCAGAGTAACTGAATATGTGTGTGCTCCTCTCCTAATGCAGTCATTGTGTGAAAGAGTCCCATGCAGACAGGTTGCATTTCCTTGGTGTGCCATCTGTGAGAAGAGGAAAAACTTTACAATCATCTTCAGCTAACTGCCAGACAGAAATGCCAGATTTTGTTAATGAGGAGCTTGATGAGGGCTAGGGGAGGTCAAAGGAAGGTCTGATAATTTCAGCATCTGAGAATCTGAGAATTTGTTTTTTACTGTTTTTCTCTGTTGACAAGAGAATTTTTGGTCCTTTCACTTGTTTTGTAACTTTGGCTCTTGTGCTTGCATTTGAAATTAGGGGACCATAGATATTGAGCTAAACCGTATTGGCCTTAGAAAAGTGTCTCCTCCAGTGCTCTGAAAGTTTCATAAGCATTTAGCAGTGATCACTCTTCCTAGGGTCTTGGCTTAGTTCTCACCTAAACTTTCCCCAGGGCCAGTGACTGGGGCGAGGGGGAGTAGCAACACTGATTCCAATTTAAGACATCCAAAGTCTGAACCCTAGTGAGTTTCAACCATTTATTTTGCCCTTTACATTGTCTTAGGAATTTGACAAATCTCTCCAGTTTCCTGGGTCATAGGACATGGAACGTCCCTAGGTCTCCCTCTCTCCACCAAATAAGACATTTTCCCAGATGCTTCTTCCCTAGCCACCTCTTGCTGAGGCATTTGGAACCACTTTGCCATTGTCTATCATCATTCCTTCCTCTGTCTTCAAGCTTGGTAATTAAAAGTCCAGAATGACTAAGAAGAAGAGAGTCCTTCCAACTCTCGAGATTTCTTTTCCCCAGGAAGACACTAGGAAATAAACAAGTTGCACAATAGATATTCTTTTGTTTCTTGTATCCTTCATTGTTGTGGAGGAAAGAATATCTTGCATATTTATAGAATCCAACATGCCTTATGAGTATGTATCTGGGAAAGCCTTTGCTGTTGCTTTAGACACACCTTCATCCAAAAACATGTAACGATCCATGAAAAGACAGGAGGAGCACCTCTATGTCCTACAGATAGTTTAGTACGTGGAGGGCTTTAAGGATTAGTGATATGTCAACTTATTTCCACATTCCCTTAAAGCCTCCCTCACCTGGACCCAAAACAGAACTTCCTTTTGTATTTCATCAAACCTAGTAGCCTTGTCTTTTTATGACAATATTGTCACTTTCTGAACTTTTGAGATTTAAGAATATTTGTGGACTTAATGAACTTATATTTTCATATGCACATTATAGTGACCATTGGTGACAATTACTTGGTGGAATATAACAGTCTTTGTAAGTCTGTATTTCCAAACATGGAACAAAAAAGTTCTTTGTTTTAAACATCAAGATCTTTATTGTTGGGAGGGGTTGATAATGTAAAAGTCTTTAGACTCTACAGAGGGATGTTTGTAGCTATTCCTTCACATTCTTTCCTTAGTCTCTGCTTTCACGGTTGCTTTTCCTTGTTCATTTTTCTGTTGGTACAGATTTCTAGTTCTTGGCTTGAAAATGGAACCATGACAGACATAGCCTCCAAGGTTTCCCTTGGCTATCTAGTGGGCAATCTGTCATGCACAACACCCACAGCAGCTCTTTAAACATTATTATTTCAGGTTCACAACCCATAAGAGTTTACAACTGATCCTCACTCCAGTATGCGACAAAAAGACAGTGCTCACAGGCTCTGGAAATCCGAGAGCAGAGATCAATGTGATAGGTTCTTCCTTCACCACTGTATGTGTTTCCTCGAGCTATAAAGAAAAAAGTATATAAATTGGTGGGGTGGAGGAGTTGAACCGTGGAACTCAACATTTTAATTCACCAGCAGCTAGCAATGCAGAAGTCCTATTATTTTTAAAGACTGAATAAAGGCCCTGGCACCTCAAGTCTCTCTCTGTCACGTATGTGTAGGGGTTAGGGGTTGCTCATTCCTAGGTCTCTGTTGGACTGAAGAGAAGACACGAAGGCCTCTCCCATTCCTGCATATTTATCTGCTGGGTGGTAGCTAGGAGACCCAGCATCACTGAGCCTTGTAGGAAGGTACAAGTACTGCCGCATGGTGTTCAGGGGATCACTGAAGAATAGAATCTACTACCTGTTATGCAAATTTACTCATCTCTGAGAAGCTATTCTAAAAGTATGAAACTCTGTATATGACATTTTGTCCAGAAGTCTGAAGAAACAGAATTATAGCAGGAGCTTCTAAAAATTTCAACATGAGGATTTTTCATGTTCATGATACACTATGATAAAGTATGGCACTTAATTATTGGCTCCTCGTTTTTCTAATGATTCCAGAAATATGGACATCTAGGAAAAACAGGATGCAGTATATGTTTTCTAAAAACACAGAAACAGATTTTGTTTAACATGGTTAAATTTACTATAGATGGTTGCTGTGCATAATTCTTCTGTAGAGTGTGACTTTGTAATTCTCTCCATGGGGAGTTTGACAGTGGGCTCCAAATACTAACTGCTTTACATTCCTTCATAGCCACAGAGTTGTACACTGTACACAAGTGAAACTTCATTCTGCAAGTACTTCTTGAAACATGAGGAACTGAGCAAGCTGGAGACAGCATTGTTAACGTTATTTGAGTAAAAGCGTGTTTGTTTCTCAGTCTCTCAAAATGGATATCACACAAATAATTGAGATTCTATTATATTTGTTTAATAAGAAGCTTCACAACAATAACTAAGCAGTCATTTCTCTCTTCTTAATCCTCTAGTTAATTTGGTTTCCTCCCAGCACACATCCCAGATATACTCTCTTTGTGGCTTTGTTCGCTGTGCTTCTTCTCCTGAAGTTTCTTGGAGCTGTCCTATGGCTAAATCTCCTATTTCTTCCTCTAACTCTTCCTCCCCTGGCAAGCAGGAAGCCCAGCCATATTCTTTCTCCTGCTCAGTGATTGGCTGTAAGCTGTTTTATTGGCATATCAGGAGACTATTGGGGAGCAGAGTTTATACAACATTGAGAGAGGAGATTCTCATAACAAGGATTACAATGAGTTATGTTGGGTACAGAGATCAGCATTTGATTTACACAATAATCTTTTGCATAGACAACAAAGAACTGTTGACTTTATACCAGCATATTTAGAATCAAGGGCACTCCCTAGAAAAAGACTCCTTACCAGAAAAAGGAAGTGGCAGGAAGAACCAATTTTGTTGAAAAGCATAAGGAGACAAATGTTTTTGTTTCATGAGTCCTCCTATAATCTAATGCTCTTTATTAGGCTTTTGGGTTTTCCTAGTTATTTTCCAAAAGCAGTGATCTCCTAAGGCTTATTATGACCATATCACATTTCTATAACTATATTCTTAAGAATCTCTTCTGCCTTCCACCTTATTGTCCGTAATTATTCTAAGAATTCTCAAAAGTTGTGCTGTGCACACTTCATAACAAGAGACAGGTGTCTAAAAGGACTCCATCACCTTTTCTTTTCTTTTTTATCTTTTTTCCTTCTTTTAATTTCAGTTTATTTACTTTATATCCCAAAGGTGCCACTTCCCTCCTCTCCTGTCAGTCCCTTCTCTTCCCCTCATTTCTCTCTCCCTTCCCCCATAAATTGGGACTCCCCTCCCCCCATATCAACCCTCCCCAGCACACCAAGTCATATCAGGACTGAATATATCCTCATCCTCTGAGACCAGGCATCATTGCCAGGGGGGAAGTGATCCAAAAGCAGGCAATAGAGTCCTTGTTAAATACAGTACCTCCCCCTCCATTCACCAGGAGTCGCATATGAAGACCAAGCTGCTCGTAGGCCACATATGTGCAGGCGACCAAGGTCCAGATCATGAAGACTCCTTAGTTGATGTCTCGGTCTCTGTAAGACCCATGGGTTAGTTGTCTCTGTTGGTCTTCTTGTGAGGTTCCTGAGAGGACCCTCCAGGTCCTTCCATCTTTCCCCCAATACTTCCACAGGGCTCCCTGAGATCTACCTCATGCAAGTCCCAGCATCTGTTCTCATTCCACTGCTGGCTAGAGTCTTCCAGACGACAGTCAAATTAGGCTCTTGGCTGCAAGTATAGCAGAGCGTCATTAACAGTATCAGGGGCTCTCTACAGTGGGGTGGGTCTCAGGTTGTCAGCCAATTATTGGTTGGACATTCCTTCAATCTTTGTTCCCTCTTTTTTTCTCTGCACTTCTTGTAGGCAGGGTAGTTTTTGGATCAAAGGTTTTGTCAGTGGTTTATTGTTCTCTCCTTCCACTATTCCTGCCTGGCAAGGAGGTGGTCACGTCAGTCTTCCTGCCCCCACCCATTAGGAGTCTAAGCTAGATTCACACCCACATCTTGCCAAAAGTTGGAAACTTTCTCAGAAAGTTGGGAAATGTTTTATCTCAAGACACAACTATATCGCTCCTGGGAATAAAAAAAAAAAAAAAATGCTCTACCATACAAAAACATTTGCTCAACTATGTTCATAGCAGCTTTATTCATAATAGCCAAAAACTGGAAACAACCTAGATGTCCCTCAACAGAAGAAGGGATACAGATATTGTGGTACATTTACACAATGGAATACTACTTGGCTATTATAAACAAAGAAATCATGAAATTTGTGGGCAAATGGATGGAACTTGAAAAGATCATTCTAAGTGAGGTATTTCAGACCCAAAAAGACTCACGTGGTACGTACTCACTTATAAGTGGATATTAGAACTATAATATAGGATAACCTTACTACAGTCCACACACCCAAACAAGCTAAATAACAACGCAGGCCCAAGGGAGGGTGCTGGAATGTCATGCAGAAGAAAATATAGAATAGACAGCAGAAGTGGATGAAAAGAGAAAACTGGGCAGGAGATGAAATGGGGAGGGAAACAAGGGTTTCCTTGTTTACCCTGTCCTGTGACAGGGTAGGCTCCTGGGGGATATGGGGGAATCACCTTTTCATTTCATAGTTTTAACACTCATCCCTAGCCAAAAGTCTCTTTCCTCCCTAAGCACAAGGATTATACATCTTGCTATCAATCATCTGATTTTCTCTCTCCCTACAATAATTCTATACTTCTTTCTAATGTCCTTTGTCACTATTGTGTGATATATGTCTCTACAGAGTTAGATTTCAAGTGAAAACAGAAATTTCATTAATGTGGAAGAACATACTAACAAATAAGCAGAAGTATTTACTGTCAGCAATTTATGTGCCAAATGAAAGTTATCAAGTCTTTTATCAATACTGTCTGAATCAAACATTTGCTGGAAGCTTTTTTGTTACATAGATGTATTTACTTCAGGATTGTATCCATGTGTTACTCATAGACAGGGCTTATTAATTCTTATAACTATACATATATTTCATATAAAATTTAATTATATAATTATTTTATCTTCCTTGGTTATTCATAAAATGATCAGGGGCTCATGGGATACTCTCTCTCCCTTCTGAAAAATTACATAGTAGTGGACAGGAGAACAATCAGTATCTTCAGCTATCTATACACTACGTGGGCTGGAAGCCTCTGTGAATAGTGCCATAACCAGTTACACTGGTGAACTTAGTTAAACTTGGTGGGGCGTAAGACAAAATAAAAAGATGGACAGACAGTAAAAAGACCACTAGGGGAGGTAAGTTCATTGGCGTTGAGAGCAATGAGCACGTTAGAATGCCTTACATTCATGTATGCAAAACAAAGAATAAATTTAATTTAAAAAGCTTTAAGGGACATGGTCACCTTTAAAATCACATTTAAGACAAGTTTATTTATTAAGGTAAATCACATTGAAGGGA
Organism: Psammomys obesus; assembly: GCF_907164565.1. Taxonomy (NCBI): domain Eukaryota; kingdom Metazoa; phylum Chordata; class Mammalia; order Rodentia; family Muridae; genus Psammomys; species Psammomys obesus. Next base: position 5,493,795 of record NW_026590663.1, on the reverse strand, counting down.
AAAATTAGAAAAGGAAGAAATACTCAAGATGAAGAAAAGAGAAAAATAAATGAATGAATCAGAAATAATGCAAGCTGGGTTAAAAAAAAAAGAAGGTAAAGCAAGTTTTCATAATACTTTCAAAAAATCCCAAGACATATTAATATTTTAAGAAGAGAGTTAACTGTTAATGCCTATAACACAGCACTGTAAGCAATGGAACATTTGTTATCAAAGTAAAAACTTTCCACTTGTAAAATTAAATGTCACAGCAGAAAGACAGCAATACAGCTTAAGAGTTAGGGCAAGAAAGAAGAAAGAGATCTTTAAAAAGAGAATCAATAAGACAAAAAAAAATGCCACAGTCTGTCAGATTTAGATCATCCATTAAGAGATAAGTGAACGAAATGTTGTCTTCCATCTCCTGTACCCTCAATCTGCTAACATTTAATAATTCAACCTGAAACATGGTGACACATTATGAAAGTTATTAAAGCTAAAAGCAAAACAGATGGGAGACTGCGTATGGGTGCGCTTTGAACCCAACATACAATCTTGTTATTTCTTAAATTTACTCTTTTAAAACCAATTCGTCAGCACATTGAAATGATTAGTCAAATAACCTATTGAGTGATTAAATCTACCCTCTACCCATCCCCAGGGCTGTGCTTTCCTTGACAATAAATAGTTCATCCCTTTGGCAACATTAAGTAGCTAAATGTTATTACTTTACCAATAGTCTAGAACAGTCTGTGTATCCACAGCAAAACAAAAATCCTGTCTCTTGAAATCATTTACTACTCCAAAGCTGGTTTCTTGAATCCCACTTTGATATGCCCGCATCACAATTACCTTCCTTACAGTTAACATTTCTGTTAAGCTCACCAATGCCCACAATTCAGCAGTTAGATGAGCTCTATTTTCTAAACAGTAGCTAGTGATTGCTTGTGAGTATATTTTCAATGTGTGAAGTTTAGCTCAACCCCAGCTGAGTATACTAAACACAAGAAATGGCAAATCTTTGATCTGTTTGACTATGACTCTTAAAAACATAGATCAGGCTAAAGAAAGCTCGATATAACATGTGTTTATCTGTAGCTACTAACCTTCAAGACCTTTAAAACTGATTCGGTCCAAAAGCAGTTGTTTAATTCTGTATTGTGCTCTTCAAAAGTACAGATAGCATAATCAGAAGAGGCTTAGAACAGACGCCAGAGAATTGCCCTTCTCTTACCTTCTCGCCATGCAGTGTTGGATGCTTTTTCTCTGTTGTATTAAAAATTACTCTTACACACACATGTAGAAGTCCATGTGAAACATCACAGTCAGGAGAAAAAGGCAGATGTTTCTTCAGCATTTCATAATCACTCTGTGTCAAATAATTGCGAATTATCAGAATAAGTCATGTTCAGGTATGGTCTCTTACATTACAATGTAGAACATTGTGTCAACTGCTTAAAAAGGATAGGCAATCCGACTACTTAAAATTTCATTTTGAAAGCACTCTTGCTACTGTAATGAGGAATATATTGTAGATTAATTCAAGTGTATAGCAGTTGGGAAGGCCAGAGGGAAGACATCAAAATAAATGAGAATACACAAAGTAAGCATTAGTTTTTGACTAGAGGCTTTATGGAATATAAAAGCACACACACACATATATATTTTATTTCTTAAAATAAAACATTCACTATTTTATTGGAATCATCCACTGATTCCAGCTCTTGCAATCTTGCTACCTCCTCATCCATATAGTTCCCTGATCAATGAGGGGAAGGAATTGCTAAAACATCTCATTTATAGCTGATTGCTTTAAAGTTTCTCACTCTGTGGACATTGTCCAGTTGTGGATCTATTACAGGATATTTGATCGCATTGTGAACCCAGAACTGTGAACTGGAAAAACCTGTTTCTTGCTATGCTGTGTCTCAGACCTAGCACACACCTTTAGCCAATGACCTTTCTATTCACTATAAACAAGTAGTTGTTGTGTGGCTCACACCACACATTTAATCCAAGAGCTTTCTATAAAGAAGAACTAAATAATGCCAACCTTAGGTCAAGAGTCAGAGCAAGTTGACAAGAAAATGGGGTTGGCAGGGAGAACATAGAGAGTGAGAGAAAGTTCTGAGGATGGATAAAGAGAAGGACAGGAAGCAGAAAGCAGAGACATTCTGTTTGAAGCATAGTTAAGGCAGAGTTGAGAAGGAAAAGAAATTTTCATTCAGGGAGGCTGGCAGAGTAGGAAGGTCAGCTGGGTGCTTTCTCTGCCTCTCTGAGCTTTCACCACAGCATCTGGCTTCTGAGATTTTATTGGTAAAACTGAGCATTTGGTATTTTGTTTTACAAAAACATGTATCCCTTCCCTAACTACGATGATATATATAAGAAGACGCTGGCCAGACAATGTTGTTGTAAAAGATTGTTTTAGGAATTCTGGTTTTTTTTTTGTTTTTCCATATGTAATTAAGAAATGTTCTTTCAAATTCTATAAAGAATTGTGTTGGCTTAAAGAAATACTCAACATCCTTAGTCATCAGAGAACTGCAAATCAAAACAACCCTGAGATTTAAATTTACACCATCAGAATGGCTAAGATCAAAAAGTCAAGTGACAACACATGCTGGAGAGGTTGTGGAGAAAGGGGAACCCTCCTCCACTGCTGGTAGGAATATAAACTTGTACAACAGCTTTGGAAATCAATGTGTTGCTTTCTCAGACAATTAGGAATAGTGCTTCCTCAAGATCCAGCTATATCACTACTAGGCATATATCCAAAAGAAACTCAAGTATACAACAAGGACATTTGCTCAACCATGTTTGTAGCAGCTTTATTTGTAATAGCCAGAAGCTGGAAACAGCCCAGATGCCCCTCAGTTGAGGAATGGATGCACAAATTGTGGTACATCTACATAATGGAATATTACTCAGCAATTAAAAAAAAAAAAAAAAAAACAAGGAAATCATGAAATTTGCAGGTAAATGGTGGGAACTGGAAAAGATCATCCTGAGTGAGCTATCTCAGAAGTAGAAAGATGCACATGGTATATACTCACCCATAGAGACATATAATATCTAAAATCTGTACACCTAAAGAAACTAATCAAGAGGGAGGACTCTTGCTAAAATGCTCAATTCCTACCCAGAAAGGCAAAGAGGATGGACATCAGAAAAAAGGGAACAAGTCAGGAGCCTGACACAGAGGACCTCTGAAAGGCTCTGCCCTGCAGACTATCAAAGCAGATGGGAATAGGGACTGTCCCTGACATGAACTCAGTGGCTGGCTCTTTGATCACCTCCCCCTGAGGGTAGAGCAGCCTTATCAGGACACAGAAGAAGACAATGCAGCCATTCCTGATGAGACCTGATAGGCTAGGGTCAGATGGAAGGGGAGGAGGACCTCTCCTAACAGTGGGGAGGGGCATAGGAGGAAATCAGAAAGGGAGGGTGGGATTGGAAAGGAATGTCCATTTTAACTGTTAATCTTACTGATCCATGAAAATTGGGAGATCTTTGAATCTTCTAGAACCCCTGCACAGATGTAGCTCCTGGCTTCTCCATGTCTACCTGGGTTCTCTAATAATGGGAACAAGGATTGTCTCTGACATGAACTCAGTGGCTGGCTCTTTCATAATCTCCCCCTAAGGGGAAAGCAGCCTTACCAGGCCACAGAGGAAGACAATGCAGCCAGTCCTGATGAGACTAGCTAGGCTAGGGTCAGATGGAAGAGGAGGAGGACCACCCTATCAAAGGACTGAGGATGGGGCATGGTAGGAGAAGAGAGAGGAAGGATGGGATTGGGAGGGGAGGACGGAGGGGGCTATAGCTGGGATACAAAATGAATAAATTGTAATCAATAAAAAAATAATTTAAGAAAACAGAAGACGATTGCCTGATGAGGGCTGAGTAATGTTCTGCTCTGTTAGTCTTTAGAAATAGTTTTATTGATGTGTTTCTTTTGGTACTAGGTTTTCCCCTATGCCCCTGACCTTTCTAGTCTCAGGTTCTTGGCCACATTAGCAGTGTCAGCTACTACCTCCTTAGATGGAAATGGCCTTATATTCAATTTTAGAGAAGAAATAACGACAGAATTAAAGTCTTCCTACAATTCAATGAAAATGAAGGCACAACACACCCAAACTTATGCAACATGATGAAAGCAGTGCTAAGAGGAAAGTTCATAGCACTAAGTGCCTTCAATAAGAAAGTCAAAAGATCTCATTCAAGCAACTTATTGGCTCACCTAAAAGCCCTAGGGGGAAAAAAAAATAAAGAAGCAGACACAAAAAGAGGAGTAGACAGCTGGAAATAATCAAAGTCAGGGCTGAAGTCAATAAATTAGAAACAAATAAAACACTTCAAAGAATCAATGAAACCAAGAACTGGTTCTTTGAGAAAATCACCTGGATAGATTAACCCCTCAACAAACTAACTAAAAGGCAGAGAGACACTATTCAAATCAACAAAAACAGAAATGAAAAGGGGGACAAAACAACAGACACTGAGGAAATCCAAACAATCATTAGATCTTACTTCAAAAGCCTATATACCACAAAATTTGAAAATCAAACTGAAATGGACAATTTTCTAGATCAATTCCACTTACAGAATCTGAATCAAGACCACGTAAATCATTTAAATAGTCCTATATCTCTTAAGGAAATAGAAGCGGTCATCAAAAGTCTCCCATCCAAAAAAAAAAAAAAAAAAAAAAAACACCCAGGGCCAGATGGTTTCAGTACAGAATTCTACCAACCTTCAAAGAAGAGCTAACGCCAATACTCTCCAAACTATTCCACAAAATAGAAACAGAAGGAACACTACCAAACTCATTCTTTGAAGCCACAGTCACCTTGGTACCTAAACCTCACAAAGACTCAACAAAGAAAGAGATTTCAGGCCAGTCTCCCTTATGAACATGGATGCAAAAATACTCAACAAAGACCTCAATATAAAACCAGACACACTAAGCCGCTTAGAAGAAAAAGTGGAGAAGAGCCTTGAACTTATCGGCACAGGAAACAACTTCCTGAACAGAACACCAACAGCACAGGCTCTAAGAGCAACAATCAATAAATGGGACCTCATGAAACTGAAGTTTCTGTAAAGCAAAGGACACTGTCCTCAGAACAAAACGACTGCCTACAGATTGGGAAAGTATCTTCACCAACCCTATATCTGACAGAGGACTAATATGCAGTATCTATAAAGAACTCAAGAAGTTAAACAGGAGCAAATCAAGTAATTCAATTTAAAAAAAAAATGTAGTACAGAGCTAAACAGCGAATTCTTAATAGAGGAATACCGAATGGCAGAGAAACACTTAAAAAAATGTTCAATTTACTTCGTCTTAAGGGAAATGCAAATCAAAAGGACCCTAAGATTTCACCTTACACACATCAGAATGGCTACAATCAAAAACTCAAGTGAGAGCACATGCTGGAGAGGTTGTGGAGAAAGGGGAATCCTCCTCCACTGCTGTTGGGAATGTAAACTTCTACACCCACGCTGGAAAGCAATCTGGCGCATTCTCAGACAACTAGGAATAGCACTTCCTCACGATCCAGCTGTACCACTCCTAGGCATATACCCCAAAGAGGCTCAAGTACACAATAAGGACATTTGCTCAACCATGTTTGTAATAGCCTTATTTGTAATAGACAGAAGCTGGAAACAGCTCAGATGCTCCTCAGTGGAGGAATGGATCCAGAAATTGTGGTACATCTATACAATGGAATATTACTCAGCAATAAAACACAAGAAAATCATGAAATTTGCAAGTAAATGATGGGATCTGGAAAAGATCATCTAGAGTGAGCTATCCCAGAATCAGAAAGACACACATGGTATATACTCACTCATATAGACATGAAATATAGGATAAACCTACTAAAATCTGTACACCTAAAGAAACTAATCAAGAGGGAGGACTCTTGCTAAAATACTCAATTCCTATCCAGAAAGGCAAAGAGGATGGACATCAGAAGAAGGAGAAATGAGGGAACAAGTCAGGAACCTGAAACAGAGGACCTCTGAAAGGCTCTGCCCTGCAGACTATCAGTGCAGATGCTGAGACTTATGGGCAACATTTGGGCAGAATGCAGGGAATCTTATGAAAGAAGTGGGAAACAGTAAGATCTTGAAAGGATAGGAACTTCACAAGGAGAGCAACAGAACCAAAAATTCTGAGCATAGGGGTCTTTCCTGAGACTGATACTCCAACCAAGTACTATGCATGGAGATAACCTAAGTCCCCTGCACAGATGTAGCCCATGGCAGTTCAGTATCCAAGTGGGTTCCATTGTAATAGGAACAGGGACTGTCTTTGACATGAACTGATTGGCCTGCTCTTTAATTACCTCCCCCTGAGGGGGAAGCAGCTTTACCAGGCCACAGAAGAAGACACTGCAGCCACTCCTGATGAGACCTAATTGACTAGGTTCAGAAGGAAGAAAAAGACCTCTCCTATCAGTGGACTTGGGGAGGGGCATGCATACAGAGGATGGAGGAAGGGAGGGAGGGGTTCAGAGGGAAAGAGGGAGGGAACCACAGGGGGGATACAAAGTGAGTGAAGTGTAATTAATAAAGAATTTTAAAAAATGCTGAACAAAATACTTGCAAACCAAATACAAGAACACATCAAAGGTATCATCCCCTATGACCAAGTAGGCTTCATCCCAGGTATGCAGGAGTGGTTCAATATATGGAAATCCATCAATGTGATCGACCATACTAAAAAACTGAAAGAAAAAAATAACCACATGATAATCTCCTTAGATGCTGAAAAAGAATTTGACAAAATCCAACATCCATTCATTTTTAAAGTATTGGAGAGATCAGGGATACAAGGCACATACCTGAACATAGTAAAGGCGATATACAGCAAGCCTACAGCCCACATCAACCTAAATGGAGAGGAACTTAAAGGAATCTCACTAAAATCAGGGACAAGGCAAGGCTGTCCACTCTCTCCATATCTCTTTCCCATAGTTCTTGAAGTCCTAGCTAGAGCAATAAAACAACTAAAGGAGATCAAGGGGATACAAATTGGAAAAGAAGAAGTCAAAATATCACTATTTGCAGATCATATGAAAACATAACTGAGTGACCCCCAAAACTCTACCTGTGAGGTCCTACAGCTGATAAACACCTTCAGCAAAGTGGCTA